>NC_141153.1:73618847-73768847 GCF_053477565.2 Lygodium microphyllum
ACTCATGTATTAGTTATACTAACAATACCTGCACTATGTATTAGTTACCCACACACATGTACATTGTAGGTGGTAGGTGGCCATCACTTTGTTCTCTATTCTTTCAGGGACTTTTAAATAAATGGAAGACCGGTCACACATTGTGACTGTTGGAGTTCCCACATCTTATGTCTCTCTCTCTTGCTCTTGCTCCTTCCACCATAGCTCTTGCTTATGCTCCATGCTTCCACTTCAGGGCCCACCTCCCTTCAACTAGTATCAAAGCTTTCTTCTTCATGAGCTCAAGATTAATCATTTCTTTAGCTTCCATTTTGAGCTATCTGCAACAGGTATTCACCATTGAAAGCCATGGCCTCACCATTCAAGGTTGTATTGATCATCCATTGCTCTAGTACTCATCAAGATCTCTTGAGGCCTAATCTAGGACCTTGTTTGAGGTCATTCATCACTATTTTGACCCCTACTGTGGGTAGCAAAGGTAGCAGCAACTCCATGCCAATTCGCACCTATTTTTAGCCTGATTGGTATAGCAACACTTCTCAGCATTTCCTCCTCATTGGGCTAATCATTGAGCACTTAAAACCCCTCTTGGATGCTCAACATTGGCCTTGGCATTAGCTTTAGCCCTTGGCATTGAGATTGAGTAGCTTCTATTCAACTCATTGACTATGTATTCAACATATAGTTTGTAATAATAAGGCGACCCCCTGCATTTGATGTCTCATGATCATTGCCATGCTTGTTTGATATTCGAGTGGCTATGTATAATGCTATCATGTTCGGGAATGATATGCCTATGCTTTGAGATCATTTTGGAGCTAATTTGAGCACTATTCTTGCTCAGTTTGACATAGATTTGGCTACTATAATTAGTAGGACTGAAGGTTATCTTGTCAATGAAATACATGCCTATTGCTTCTTGGGTGCTTATTACTAACTACTTGGGTTGATATACCGATGCTTATGGTTCATGTTACATGATTTTTCATGACTCTAGAATGCTTTTGAGTAGTGATTAAAGCTCATTTTTTATTGACACTGTCTCTCATTTGCTACAGTAGGCATTCACTTGAGATAGTTCATGCCACTTACCATTTGATGATATTCGAGCTATCCGCTTGGATGTTAAATGTCTAATATGGATGTTACATGTCTTGGCTATGCTTGACGAACATTGGGCTTTACCTTTGACTTGCATTTGAGTTATTTTGGAGCTTTGGACATTGACATTGGCTGTCAGTTACCTACTTGGATGTTACAGTGGATGCTTTGTCGACTACTTTAGCTTGGATGCTCTAGATGGATACACTTGGATCTTGGATATTTGATACTATGTACATTATGTATCTAAGCTTTGATTGCTCATTCTGCATCTGACTTTGTTCCAATAGGAGCCGCTTCATTGACTTTGATGGTACATAGAGCTCGTGGTTATGTAGTTGAGCTTGATTATTGACACAATGGGATATTCACTTTATGTATATGCTCTCTTTACATGATATATGTTTGCAGTTTATGCCTTGAGGGCTAATTTGAGTCGACACTTGTCTTGGACTAGCACCACCTTTGTCAAGGTCATTGTCAATTATGTATACACCTTCCTTGGCTCTTTATTGATATTTTCCTTCATGAGTTGTGCTGGTTGGTCTCTTCAGTTATCTCGAGACCTGCTATATCCATGATTGTTATGCTAGTTGATGTATTCCACACTGACAGATTGCAATTGACAGCTTTGGGTGCTTTTCTTATGTATACTGGTTGCTAAGTTTCTTACATACCTTGCATGATGCAAGACATCACATGGTAGTTTCAGTTTTTCCTATCTCAGTGATAGCTCAATTTTGGCTTGGTTTTCTTACTGTTATACTTTATTTATAGCAAAGTGTCATTGCAGATTTTGGCAATTTTCATGAGGGTATTCACTTCTATATGACAATAATTTGTGGAAAACTTATTGGTTCAGTAGTTCCTCTTGTTTTCAACTTGATTTGGTAGTGGTTTTGGGGTTGATTTGCAGGTTACTTGGTCCCAGTATGGCTAGTGGTTCCCATGATAGTGCTACCTTTAATATTGACAAGTTGGATGGCACCAACTATAGCTATTGGAAGGCCCAAATCTGACAAGTTTTAGTGCAGAAAATGTAGGTTAAGCCTTTGAAACATAAGGGTGTCAAGCCTGAACGTATTGGTGCAGAGAATTGGGCTGAATTAGATGAGCTATGTAAGTCCACCATCATATTATCCCACTCTAAGCAGGTGCTCTATAATGTTTTCCCTTATCGTGGGCAGTTTGCATGGGACTTATGGGAAAAGATTCACAATGTCTATAACAAGCAGAGCCCCGCTTCTCAAATGTCCTAGTTGAAGCACCTCATGGACCTTAGCATGAAGGAGAGCACTTCCATGTCAGCCCACTTAAATGAGTTTCATTCTATTCATTCTATTCTCAACCATTTGTCTTCATAGGGGATTGAATTCAAGGGTAATCTCCCCCCTTTGTTCCTCTTGGTTACACGACCCAAATCATGGGATACATTTTGTACTGCTATGTATGTAAACATGTCTACTGATAGGCTAGACTTATAGGGTGCAGAGGAGTACACTCTACTTTGCACTCTTGAATGAAGAGGCTAATAGAAAGAATGTTGATACTTCCTAGACCTCTCATGCTTTGATAGTTAGAGGAAATAATGATAGGAGCGGTAATGACCGCCGTGGAGAGACTCTTAATAGTATTGTTCTCAATCACATGGATATTCTTACAGTAAGTCCTATGGCTATAAGCCCTCATTGACTTGTCATTACTATGGGAAAGCAAGGCATATTCAGCCACAATGCTATAAAATTCATGAGGACAAGCGCACGAAAAAGGGAAAGGATAAAATACAAGAAAAAAATGATGATCACATTGTCCCTAACAAGTCAGGTGTTAAGATTGAAGAGATTAATGTCGTGCAAATTGATTCTGATGATGATTATATACTTCAACTTCTTCTCTTGATACTTCACAGCTAACTGATGCTTTGTCAGGATCTACTCAATGTTGGCTAATAGATTCAAGGGCTTCTTTTCATGTGACCCCTCATAGAGAGTGGTTCCACTCCTATTACAGTTTGATTGGATTTGTCCATTTGGGTAATAACTTGGCATTAGAGATAGTTAATATTTGTGATGTCCATTTGGTTCAGGCAAGCATGTTTACCCTTCATGATGTACATCATGTACTAGCTCTCATGAAGAGCCTTATCTTTGCTGGTAGTTTGGATTATGCAAGTTATGTAGTTTCTTTTGGTGATTCCTCATGGAAGGTTACCCATGGGAATCTTATACTTGCACATGGTATTAAGTCCAATATTCTCTACCCCTTGCTTGTATCTGGGTTAGTCAACCATCACCTTGGATATGTGTCCTTGAAAGGAATGAAAATGCTTACCCATTTGCAATATCTTCCATCCCTTGACTATAAGTGCTTTGAGTCTTGTGATCATTGTTTATGTGGTTGGTAGACATGTAATACACATAAAAAGTCTGGCATGACATGCATGGGTGAGCCATTAGCTCTTGTTCAGATGTATGTGGTCCCATGCCCTACAAGTTGTTAGATGGTGTCAAGAATTTTGTTACCTTCATTGGTGACTATATGTATAAGGTTTGGGCATATCCTATTGAGGAAAAATCGAAAGTCTTGGCTACATTTCAGCAATGGCTTGCTTTGGTTGAGAACCAATTTAGGTATAGGCTGAAATGGCTAAGGTCAGAATGGGGATGAGTATGTCTCTAAATCCTTTTAAGTAGTTTTGTAGCAAGAGGGGTATTAAGCATCAATCGGCCACCCTATACACCCAAACCCAAAATGGTATGACTGAGTGCATGAATAGGATAATTCAAGAGCGAGTTTACAGTATGCTTAGCCAAGCAAGCTTACCACAACTTTTTTTGACTGAGGCAGTTACTACTAATGTACACTTGATATCATGGTCCCCATATACTACTCTTGACTATCAGTTGTAGAGGAGGTATGGTCTGGAAAACCTCCCTCATATGCTCATTTTCGTATCTTTGGTTATGAGGCTTTCTGCCGTGTTTCCAAGGACAAGTGCAATAAGCTAGATCCTAAGTCTAGGAAATGCATCTTTCTTAGTTATGGAAATGCAAGTGAGATGGGCTGTCACCTATGGGATCCACAAGGCTCAGAAGGTTATCTGTAGCCATTATGTTATTTTCAATGAGGAGAAAATACATAAGCAACCTAAGCATGTCATTGAGGTACAAAATAGATATTATGGACATGTCCATTGAGCTTGTTAAGATCTCAATTGACCAAAATCCTGTAGATCTGCTCACTAAAAGTCTCTCAGTAGAGCATTTTGCCTTCCTTAGGAAGTTGATGGGCATTGGATGAGATGACATATTTCCTCATCCTATTGTACTTATGTATATTTTTACTTTGTTACTTTTTTCTTGTCCTCTCCTCATTAGGGGCACATTCGCCTTTAAGTGGGAGGTTGTTGGGGGTAAATGCACCATAGTACCCATATCATGTATTAGTTACCCACACACCTGTACACTGCAAGTGAAAAGCACCCATCACTATCACTTTATTCTTTATTCTTTCAGTGACATTTGAATAAAGGGAATGTGGGTCACACATTGACTATTGGAGCTCCCATATCTTGTGTCTCTCTCTCTCTTGCTCTTGCTCCTTCCGTTATAACTCTTGCTTCCCCTCCATGCTTCCACTCCAAGGTTCATCTCCCTTCAACTTACTAGGGATTCATCAAGTTGAACACCAAAGCTTGCATCTTATGGGATAGGTGCAATGATCCACTTGAGTTCCTATAGCTCCTTGATCCGAGGGGAATGGAGATACTACTCAACGTCAAATTTACTACCTTTCTGGATACTTATTACTAATGTAAAGTCAATGGCCATATTTTGCAATTGCCCTAGCAAGCAAGCATGGAGTAGCAAGAGGACAGGAAGGAGGCGTAGATAACTAACAAAAGTGGGAAGAACTCTAAAGAAGTGGCTACTCCTATGGAGAAGGATTCCTCAACCTCAACCTCACCCAAACAAGTGATCGTGACCATAAGCACGACCCAAATCCTACTAGTCCCAAACTAGTATCCAAGCAAAGCAAGGAGTCACAGGTGTTCCAAAACAAGGAGAATCTAAACCCAAAAAAGCAAGTGAATAGATCTATCACGTAGAAGACCTCTAAGAAGTAGTCTCTCAAGAAACAAGCACGCACCCCACTGGTGGACTATTAGTTCTATGCACCTATTGATGGGACATACATTGTTGGATGAACCAGCTCCAATGTAGCAAGAGGGTGGTACTCTCCCCAAGATCAAAGTTAGCTCCTAGAATATCAAAGGGTTTGCATTTGATCTTAGGAAGTAGGTGATGTATGGTCTAGCTAGAAAGCATAAGCCACATTTTGTTGCATTGTAGGAGATTAAGCTAAGTAAAAAAGACTGTAGAGCTTTTCGTATTGATGGATTTGTCACCTACTATGGTACATTCGTCATGGCCAAGGTTAATGTATGTCAAGAAGTCTTTCTTGTTTGCTTCATTTATGCTCCCAATAACTTTACGATGAGAGCCAATGCTATGGAGAACACTACAAGACTAGTTGTGAGGAGTGGACACTATGATTAGAGGCAAATGGAACATGATTGAAAGGTAGAGTGATAGGTCCCATGGTAGTGACTCCCAAACCATAAAGGAGAAGGAAGCTTGACAATTTCTCTATCGCCTGTGAGCTAGAGGACATGGCCCTGCTTTATTCAAAAGATTGCGAGCTTGAATACAATTGGCACAATAGACATACATGCTACACATGGAGAGGGTGCCAATTCAATAGATTCTACTCCACACAAGGTGCATGCTAGATAAATGGGAATTGTAGATATAGAGTGTTGGGAGGCTACCTAGTATCAGACCACAGTCCAATCTTGTTTTCCTTCAATATTGTCGTGATAAGTGGTAACAATAGTGGGTCACCCCCCTTCTACTTCAATGTTTCCTTTCTCGCAAAGAGTGCCTTCTTAGAAATGTTGATAAATAAGGCAAAAGCCTTATCCTTACTTATGGTTGTAAAGTGTGTGTTAGAGATGGGAGAAGAATGATGATGGAGAGGAGAGTATGAAGCTCCGATCACAACTAATTGTTTTTTTGAAGGTCTTCCACTAATGTAAGTTTATGAGATGGTATTAGAGCAGAGAGATAAACTGGAGACTATTGGGGGGTAGCCTGCTGCAAATCATCAAGGGGTTGCAGGCCAACTGTGGAGCAGAGCCGAGAGATAAGCAGGCTAAAAGAAGCAGCTTATCACATGAAGAGTAGCTGGGGAGCAGTGTTGAAGCCAAGGACGACTATAGAGAGCGCCTTGTGGGGTGCTCAAAGAGGGGGAAGTAGAATAGCGGCCTACTAAAGGGGCCGTTTTGGATATCTAATGGAGAAAAGGAAATCGTTTTGCAAGGCTTGGAGCATCTCTTATGGTGCGGAGAAGACGAAGACAGGATTGCTGCACAGTCGACATCAAGGACGAGGAGAAAAAGCAGCCTTCGTTTCTGAATGAACATTTCTTGTGCTTTTGAAGTCTAGGGTTATCGCCATCACCAGTCCATCCAATACCTCATCTTCGGATCCTTATCCCCTTATCTTCTCCAGTTGCCTTGACTCAAAACCAGGCCTCGATCTCTATCACTCTTATCGCTCCTATTTTGATCGCAAACTTTCAGATCTCGAGTACTAGGAGTAGCTGAAATAAAAAAAGGCATGCAATTGTTTTTGCTTGCTCCACATTCCTCTTACGCCTACATAGGCATTTCAGCTTGTCGATTCAGACACATCAGCCTAGCAGGTCTACAGCACAACAACAGTGCTCTAATACTGTTGGATCATAGCATTACAAAGATCTCCCTCTGTAATGATTGAAAGAAGCAATGCAGTGATTAAGTGTATGAGGGATCAAGATCAGATTAAGGGTGTATCAGAGATCAATGGTGTGGGCAAGCTGCTACATATAGCAAGGGTTAAAATTAGATTAGATATTGGCACCCCATATGAGTAAAGCAGAGCTGACCTAGTTGTTTTGGAGGCCTAAAAGGCCAAATTTATGCCATTTTTAGGTGTCATTTTGGACGCAGAAAAATTACACTAACTTCAGCTTGATATGTACTTCCAGCTTGCCATAAAAATCTGTAGAAAAATTGCATGAAAAATGGTCAATTTTAGACTTGTGTTTTGATGCATTTTGGGTCATACGAATATCGTGTGGGATCCGATTTGGATGTTTCTTGTTGGGAGCTGATTGTATGACATGTTGGCATCATGCATGGATGCATATGATAGTTTTTGGACACATTTATGATAGTCATATTGCTGGAAGCTATTTTTACATGCATTTTTGGGCCATTTTTTATGCTTTTTGGTCTCGGATTCGACCATTGATGTTCCAAACTGGGGCATGCTGCTAAATATCATTTGTGGACAATTTGTATTACTGGTTTTTCTACATTTGCAGCAGCCATAATGTCTGACACGGCACAGATCACTCAGATTGTGGGAGACAAATTGACCAAAGACAACTATAGTGTTTGGTCTTACAGGGTGGAGAATTTTTTTATGGGTAGAGGTCTATGGGACCTCATAACAAGTGATGATGAATGTCCAGAAGTTCCTAAACATCCAACTAAAGAGCAAAAGAAAGCGTACAAGGATTGGACAGGAAAGAACAGGAAGGTTTTGCATTGGATCTCCATATGTATTTCAGAAGCCTTGATTCCTCATATAAAAAAGGCAAGTACTTGTAAGGAGGCATGAAAAATCAAAGGAAAAATGTATGGAACATATACAGAGGCTCATAAGATACAAATCAAGTAGAGATCACATGGTGCATGGAGAGGCAATCGTAGTATTAGTGACTATGTAGCAGAAATCAAGCAAATTGTAGAAGACCTTGCATCTATTAATGCACCTGTTGATGATGATGATTTAGTGTCAGTGACACTAAATGCACTTGGATCAGAGCCTTCAAATATTTGGATACCTCTATTTCGGTTTATGAGGAACCCATTGGTTAGTTTTAGATAAGTAAAAAACATTGCCCAAACACAAGGATGCTGAACTTCCCATCCATCCAATTGGGAAACCTAGACTTGATAGTCATGCATAAGGGCCATGTCTACTAAGAATGTCAAGCTCAATGGCAAGGCATGCACCATAAGTAAGCTTATCTCATAGAGGAATTGAGAATCACATGCCTTTTTGGTTTGAAATTGGCCATTGAAAGGAAGAAGCCTTTACTCACAAATCAAGATTGTGGAAGGATTGCATTTGCATGGTAGGTCTATATGAACCATTTTGAAACTATTCTCCAATAGGGGGTTTCCCCATGAGGAAGGAGAACAAAGTGTTGAAAGTTAGAGTAGTATTGCGTTAGCTTGGGTAATGAGAAAGCCAAAGTCACTTTTAGGACCCATTCACCTTATTACACCTTTCCACTACTTATAGCATTGTGTGTAGCAAGATCCTGTCATGTGCAACTATTTCTTGACCTAAGCTGACCCACACTAGAATAGTAAGTAGCATGCAAGTAGTTGAGATCCATCCTATCATCTAAGCACTGCTACTTCCTAATGCCATCCTACCCCTTCTTGCAATTATGGAGGGAAATTGGATGAAGATGTTTGCATGTAAGAGTGTATGGTGGAGAGTTGTGTGGCTCCCTCCATTATTCACCCTAACAAGCAGGTCATCCGGTGCTTTTGCTAGGTGGCAACAAATGGAGAGCCCCACTTAACCCCCTTCCTAAAACTCTTAACTACCTTTACCACCATGTCCTCCCCTAAAGATAATGTTGTATGGGATTGTTTATTGGTAGTATTCTTTTAGAAACACATGTTTTGTCATCTAACATGGTTTTCTCTCGACGTGTTGGAATGGGATTTTGAGAATATGAGAGCCCTACCCATCGTTTTTCCTCAAAATGTTGGAATGGAATTTTGAGAATATGAGAGCCTTGACCATGAAAAATATATGGTGAACTCTATAGGACCTTTTACTATCAATTTTTTTGCAATTTTCATACAAACTACAATTTACATTTCTTGCAACAATGTGCTAGGTTCCATAAAATAGTGAAAGTTTGGACAAAAGATGAGGAGGTCATGCTAACCAAGCTCATGGGCACAAATAAAAAACTAATGGTGCAATGCAATTGAAAATTTTTCCCAAATCCTGTAGCAATTAATTGCTATGATGATGAAGAAAGTGTATGTTCCTTTACAAAATTCCATGCATAGGTGAAAACTAAAGCTAGAAATGATCCACTTGTCAAAATAAAATAGAAGTATATAGCAACTCATCAAAAGAGCATTGTGAAATGTAGATAAGGGACTCTTTAAACAACTATCAGGGTTCATATGTAGTGAATGTAGTTGCATGTTTCATTCTAGCATTCAAATATGCTAGGGCTTAAGCAAATGCTTTCATATTGGGATTCTTATTTCAAAGCTCTTTGTGCACTCTATGGTTTCAATGAAAGTATTGCATACATTTACAAAAAGCATTATTGACATGCATCAACCACTAAGTAAATGGTTTTCATCATGGGCTTGCAACTTTTATGGTTGAATACTATAGGAATGATATGATTATTTACCTTTGACTCATTGGTTCATAGTTTGTGCTTAATGCAACAATGATGATGTGGTAACTCACTCTCAAGTCATTTGTTCATAAGTTGTACTTAGTGCAACAATCAGTAGGATGATTCATCATATCTCTTGTGGTAACCCCTTTTGACCTTAAGTTTGTTTCACAATGAGCATTGTTGATTATCAATGTTGGAGGGAAACATGAAAGATTTCCAAGCTATCTACCTACTAGCAATCGTAAAAAAGGAGTTAGAAAATAAGGAAATAGTTCTACTAGCAATGTATTTCACATATATTAGAGCAATGAAATTCATTACTACCAAATGGGCATAATCACATTGAATTCCCTTGCAAGTCAAGGTCCACATGTTTATCATGTTGTGAATGACACAAACATTAAAACTTCTTTTGAGGCCTAAAACAAGGTCTAAATTTGGATCCATTAGAATGTTGTTGGATTCTGAACAAAGCTCAAACAAAATCTCTAATCTATGATATGCTAACTAGGTTCTTTTTCACAAATTTATGTCTAGAAAAACTATGGAATTCATTGTGCTTAGCTCATAGGTTGATACTATATTTGCAAGTTTAAAGCTCATGTATCAAGAAGATGGATGGGTGCTTTTTTTGTGACCATACTAGGAGCCAAACCATGGAGGTACCATTATATGGAATAAATTTCACACCATTTGTGCTTTTATGAAACACTTTCCATAAATAAGAGCTTACTTTCAAGGGCACTAATTTGAAATGCCAATATACCTAGATTCACATGAAATAAGAAAACAAGTTATTATTATGGATTCCCTAAACCTCATACTTTTCTAAGTCCCATATAAGAAAAAGTCAAGATGCAAGGATAAAACCATGTGGTTAATAGTACATAATAAGGCTTTTAACAAGTCAAGTAGATAATGCATCACCAATAATAATTTCTAAATGTGGAATAGACATATAATTTGTGCCTCTATAAATGCTAATGCCCTCCCCTTCCCATCACTTGCACTTCCATGCATGCAAAAGATTATTGACACGTCTTTTATTTGTAAGAAATACATCTAACATACCACAACAACTTTGCTTTATTTTCCTTTTCAAAGTCATGTCCTCATCACCTCAAGAACATAATCTCATTGGGTTCCCATGTTGAGATTATTGCTAGTCACATAGAAGTCACTACATCCCCTTGATCCTTTGCATAAGCAAAAGTACAAAGAAATGGAATGTTTTGTAGCCTTGATAGTTGTTAACATAGATGTTGGCGATAACTTAAACTTCTTATGAACTTAAAGGTGTATGTCACAAGGGATTAATATCAAGAGTTGGAGGAGTGGATAATAATGGTGAGTTATTACAATAACTTTGTGAGTAATTATAATAATTGCTTTATTAAGGTTAATTAATATAATCTAATGGACACATAAGCGTATCCTTCTACATACAACTATCTTCATAGGACCTTGCTAGGGTGATCCTATTCAAGCCTTTGTAGAAGAATGATCACATGGAGGGGGAGGGTGTAGATGAGCATGGAGGGCTAGCCATTGTTGCTAGATCTCATTAGTGAAAACAAAGCTAGGAAGGAAAGGTGGTGAAAGCATTATGTAGATAGTACCATTGATGGGGATGCAACACTCAAAAGAAATCTCCATTAGCACAAAAGATAAGAAGAAGATCAAAAGCTTGAGGCCAACCCATAGTTGATATCTAATATACTCATTGGATTAATCATGGAAAATATGGAAGAGAAGGTTGATGGATCTTCAAAGAAGGTTGTTCTAGATGCATAAAAGATATGTCCTAATATGCTCAAATTCAATACAAAAGTAGTGTTGGCTCTTCTTTAGAGGAAAACCTTCGAAGGCAATGGATGCAATAATGTGGTTTAACACCATTATGTAAAAAGTGAAAGAGTGATAGACTAGATTTATTATGGAGGCATGGGCTTTTTTGAAGTGCAATTAGACCACAAAGAGGTATACATTTTTAGGCTTTACTTGTTGTACATTATGCCTTGGCAACCAATGGAGACATGCAAAGATAATCTCAAGAAGTAATGCCCAAATTGGGTCAAAATCCTTGAGTTTATTGCATAATCTTCTTTGAGATATTGTAAAGGGGTTAGGAAGACCTCTCTACCACCTTTGGGGCAAGCTTCTTGAGGAAGTACTTATGCCTTCTCTTAGATACAAAAGGAAATAAGTTAGAGTACTTGGATGTTGATGTGCCTTACATGGGGGACTTACGTAAAAAGTCAAAATGGAGTAAGTTTGTAGGTGCATGCTACAATTGTGGAATGTGGGGCATTATTTTAGAGAATTCTCGATTGCTACAAAGGAAAGCGTGCCATTAAAACCATTTGCAACAAGCAAAGCTTTGTAGGTGGAAGTGATCAGTAGTAATAGGCAAGTGGGGAGCAAAGGAGTTGATCAACCATTAGAAGAATGATAAGGAAGAAGGTTAATGATTTTTTGTAAATTACAAAGGGAAAAACGTTCTAGTAAGGTTGTGGAGCTACATGCAAAAATTGATGCAAAATCTACATGTAGATGGTAACAATGCATGCATGCAATTACTATTGTTTCAAAGAAATATGGACATGATAAAGCTATCACGGGGAGAAGGATGCTTGCTCCTGTTACAACTTGTAGAAGTAATGTTTTGGATGCTCTCTATTGCCATCATGGTAATGCCATTCTACTTTGTCTACTATAGGACATGAAGTTTTCATTAAGAATAGGGAGACTATTAAAGGTTTAGATGCTCAAGTTTCCATTAAAAATAGGGAGATTATTAGAGGTTTAGGTGCCCATATTTTGTTGAGAGCTAAGGTTAACCTTGATAACAAGGCATGTAATAAACATTCCTTTTGTCTTCTTAAGGAAAAGTAGAACAAAGAAAACCTTGCAATTGTCAAGGATGCTTTGTTTCAAAGATGAAGAAAGGGCATGCCCTTGGTCCTAATGGATTCCCTTGGAATTTTATCTTAGATTTTGGAAGCCTATGGCATGGATCTACGCCATATGCCAAATAATTTTCATGCACTAGATTTCATGACAAGGTATGTGGAGAACGTTGTCATTAAATTGATTCCTACGAGTCAAGAGAGAATTAAACCTTACCATTGGAGGCCTCTCACTATGTTGAATATCCTCTATAAACTCATGGCCAAATTATTGGTCTAAGGATCAATTTTATTTACAACAAAATATGCACAAATACCAATATGGATTCATTCATGACACAAGGATTCGAGATGCTATTTTAATTGTCCTTCTTGGCATGGACTTTGCCTTGACCAGTGGAGCAAATAAAGCCTATGATACAAATAGGTAGAGACTTTATCATCGATGTGCTATAGTTCGTGGTTTTTTGGCTTTGGAGCCTTTTTATTGCAAGACAATTGAAGCTTTATTTTGTAGCGCTTTGAATATCATGTCTATAAACATATTTTTTATCAAGTCTTTTGACCTCGAGAGGTTGGTGAGGCTAGGATGCCTTCTAGCCCCTTTATTATTTGCTCTTATCACTCAACTTCTATCAAATTGAGTTGAAAGTACAACACAACATGATTAAGGGTCTTCCCTTACTTAATGCTAAAACCTTCTATCCTCTAATGTTTGGTGATGATAATGTGATTGCTTGATAATAGTTCTCTGTAGAATCTTCTTGGTGTTTATGCTGAGTTTGCTTATGTGTCTGACTCCCAAATTAGTACTCGTAAAATCAAAGTTCTTTTTCGGAGTTTGTTAGACACTCATGACTAGGTTGAGAGACTTGGTTTCAAGATTATTAGAAAGGTTCCCTTTTTAGATATCTAGGATGCCATATTGGGCTTGCAGTTAATATATGCAACAAATATTGACATGGTGTTATGAGAAATTTGATGCTAAATTGAAACATAAGCCTGGTCTTTGTTTTGGCATGGTTGGCTACTTGGTAACTCTTAAGGGAGTTGCTCACCCCAATGATGATTTTTGCAAGGTTTGTTTCCCTTTTCTCTAAAACATGTTGCACTTTGTTGAAAAATTGTTCAAAGGTGGTCTTTTGATAAGCATGTTATTTGGCATGCTGTACCTTGGAAGCAACTTACTTCATTACAAATAAGGGTGGAGTTGCTTTTGGGGATATCCATCAAAAGGTAGCTAGACTCATTTTAATCTCTTTAGATGGTGATAATGAGGCATTGGATTTGCTCAACCTTGCTTCTTGGTGGCAACTGGTTGAGTCTTGGTTGAAAGGATGTTCTTTTGGTGAAGGGCTTGAAAATTAAAACTGGTGTTTTTTGAGCTTCCTCATATGCTGATTAACACATGCAAATCTGTTTGTGATGAGGATTGCACTTGGTTAATGGAGGTTGACCATAAAGGAGATGGTTCTCTTGCCCAAGTCATTTGGTTACATACAATTATGTTTGAGAATGACTTTTCACCTATTTTAGATAATACCAAACTTCCTAATTCTTTGTTTAGCAAGGGTTGACAAATATAGTTTGTTGCTTAGAATGAAGCTAGATATATATTGATGAATGTCGATGAAGTATTCAATTAATTTGATCTTAATGTAGGATGAAGTTATGGTTGCTGAGAATTTTGAGCAAAAAGGAGTCTTGGCCCATCACCTTTTGAATTTCTAAGAAGAGTTATTTGCAATAATAGCAAGGGTAAATTGTTATGGCAATTGAAGAACAAGCGTGCTTGTGATATATTATTCTTGTAGGAGGTGGGCTTTGAAAACCAAAGAAAAATGGAACCTATAGGACCTAGAGGTACACTCAAAGTTTGGAAGAAGAGGTTCAAATATGTTTGAAAGTCTACAAAATTCTTTAGGTTCAATATCCTTCTTTGGAGAGTTCTATGTGAGAAGTTACATACCAAGGTTGTCTTCAAGAACTTTAAGAACATCTCTCTTTCGTGTATGTTTTGTCATAGGGAAGATGAAGACCTTGTCCACCTACTGTGGATTGCAAAGAATCGCAACAACTTCAGAGGAAGATTATGAAGCTCGTGAAAAAAGTTGGATTGCATTTTATTGTAATTTGGAAACATGTCATACTTGATGATAGAGGCAATTTGAAAGATGAATTCAGGAAAGTTTGAGATTTATTATATTAAGAGATTTAGACATTAGGAAAATTTGCACGTGTAGAAATGACCTTTTGTTTGGGAGAAGAAAGTATAGTCATTTTGTTTTGGCAGTTCTTGATGCCTAGACTGTGGAAGGGATTGTCACCATCTTCAAAAAGTTACTGAAGGCAAGCCAAACATATAAAGGATTTTACAAGCCTATGAAGAAGCTTTTGTAGAACCCCTTTGAATAATGCAACTATTTTTCACCAGTGTTTAATACCACTTTACAAAAGAGTGGTATGTGTGATATAACTTGTATGCTAGGGAAGTTGGAGAACAATAACCTCATGGTATAGTAGCCTAGCTTGATATCTTTAACTTTTGTTTCTAAAGTTATGTATTGATATTTTTTATATTTTCACACCTAAAGTTTGAGCTTAAAATAAAGAAGATATATGTTTTCTATGAAGAGAGATTAGGATGAAAGGAGTGGGTACTCGAGAAGTTCAAAGCTTAAAGCCTCACCCTGTCCACTACTAGGTAAGGGGCCCCACTCCTTGTAAGGAAGCCTACTAACCATGGCAGGCTTTTTAGGGGGAGTGCAGTCCAGCATCCATTTGTTTCAATTCAACCCAAGCAAACCCCTCCTCTTTAGTAGGTACTCTTACTCTTTGGCATGGTGTAACCCAACATGATATACTCTCTCTCTCTCTCTCTCTCTCTCTCATAAATACATACTCTATACTCTTGGCAAATTTTAACCTCCATATTAAATACCCTCCCCCCTTTTCCCCTCTCCCGTCTCTCCTCTCTCTCTCTCTCTCTCACCCCCCACCTCCCATGCAAACGCACCACCTCCTGCTGCTCCCTTTTCCCTCCTCCCTTGCAAATTTGCAACTTTCCAAGTTGTCAAGCCCTGCCTTCAAGGTAGCCCCCCAAAAAATTAACAGAAAGAAAGGAAGCCATGTTTAGTCCTTCTCCTTCTCCTTCTCCTTCTCCTTCTCCTTCTTCTGGTTGCCTTTCTTCTCTTTTCTCTTTCCTAGATCTGTGTTGTGTCTCTCCTTGTAACACGAGAAGTGCAAAAATGAGGGTGTGCTAGACTCATATCCTTCTTTTCTAGACGACAGCAGAAAGAAGGCTCATCGGTCAATCTTTTACATGTGGGCAGACATAGCTTTCCCCTCGTTACAGGTGAGCAGCAGGTACCATTGGATGAACTCTTACATGTGGGTTTGCCTCTGTTTTGCATCATATCAGTAGCATGTATTGGCCTTAAGCTGGATTATCAGGCATGTGGGTTACTTATCTTGATCCATTTTCAGGGTCAAGCATTTCAGTCTGGACAGAGGGGGTTGCAACGGGGGACATGCCTTTTTTTGACGTTGGTTTGGAATGGTATTCTTATTACCACATCGTAGGGTCTGAGAAGAAAGGCGCTTCAATGGCCGTTCCTTCCTGCCGGTGCCTCCTCATAAGGGGCCAGATGGTTGAAGATTGAAGAGACAGACAGGCCGTTGCCGGAAGCAATCGGAGGGAGCCATGTCCATAATGGAGCGCAGGCGCTCAAGGAGCTTGAGCAATAGTGCCATGACAATTGATGACACAGACGAAGACCTGGTCCTCTTCAATGAAATGCAGAAGCGTGAGCAAGAATGCATAAGCTCTGCGCACTATTCTGGTTCAGGCAGCCAGACCCATAATCATACATCCCCTGCACTTGGTAGTGCGTCTCGTCTTACCTTTTAACATCATCCTCCTGTCTTATGCAACAACTACTTGCTTCAGAATTATGCATCTGCTGTTACAATTTTTGTTTGAGAGTGCATTGTTTTATTGCTATTTCTCATTTTGCTGAAAGAAATAAGCAAGGCTTTAAAGGTCCACATTGTAAAATTTCGACTGCCTTGTGTATGCAGAAATCAGCATGCCCTCAAACCAACCTATGCAACGGAAATTGGGCTTACCGTTCAGCATGAGTAAGGGTGATGATGACATATTCTCTTCGGACTGGGACAAGAACGATTATGACTGGTACAAATCTTTATGCGATCTGTTCTGATCTCAATGTATAGTGCTTTTGCACCTCTTTTATGATTTGTATGATCACGATTTCCATCCCCAGGCCCGCATCCCTAGAGCAAGGGTCTCATTAGCTTAATGCCGTCCTGTAACCAGATTTTTAGTTTGAATGTTTATAGTCACAGGCATCTATCCACCTATAGAATTTTATCATCCGATCAAATGCAGAGGGTGATGCAGTGTGTGGTTTTTGAAAGTCTATTTTCCTTATGAAACCTCTAGTTGCAATTACATTATGTTGGGGGATAGTGTTTGGTCAGCATGGTGGATAGATATGCCAGGTTATCCAGCCTTGCATTCTGTGGAGAATGGTTTTACAATAATTCCGAAGACCATTAACTGCATGCTGTTTTGAGAGAGATGAATACACCAAGGTTATTTCTGAGGCCTACTAGTAGCAGCTGGTGTATTAAACTTCATTTTCGGGATTTACTTTCCGGATCATTTCAATTTTATTGTTGGCAGGCTTTTGACCCCTCCAACTACGCCACTTATACCAACTTTAGATCGTGAGCCTTCAAGCAATGGGCTCTCTATGGACATCCCATCTGCTGATAGACGCTCTGCCAGGTTATCCAAGGTGAGTGTTGCAAGCTGCACATAGCATGTTGATATGCATGTTTTGGATTTTGTCACTTTGCATGATGATCTGATATTTGCAGCTTGGAAGCTCAAAATCAGAGCCGCCTTCAAGATCTGACCCATCCACAAGGATTTCACGTGGACATTTGGGTTCACTGCAGTCATCATCGGTAGCCTCTCCAGGCCTCTCAACATCAACGTCAATGACCTCAAGGCGGCCTATGTCGACTAACGCTAATGGAGCTTCCCGGTCTTCTACAACAAGCTCAAATGCTGCTCGAAGGCTGTCAACTCCAAGTTCTGCAGCTTCACGACCATCTACTCCAGGTTTAAATCCAATTGCCAGACCATCAACCCCAAGTGCCAGCTCTGGGGCACCACGACTGTCGTCGCCGAATGTGAGCTCTTCAACAGTTCGTCCTTCAACACCTTCTGCTTCATCAGTTCATCCTTCAACACCACCTTCAACCATTCGTCCGTCAACACCTTCTGGACGTGCTTCAATCCCATCAACCACTCGCTCAGCAAGTTCATCTAGACCAAGTACACCTGTTAGAAGACCGGCCACACCAAGCCGTCAAAGTAACCCCCCAAATACATTTGCCAGATCGTCTTCTGTCAATAAATCTGGTTCCATGGTCACCAAAAGTGCAGCATCTTCCCGACCCAGCTCCCCAACTACCAGAGCTGTGCATCCTGCAGTTGTGCCAGGCTTCTCTCAGGAGCCGCCACCAAACCTTCGTACATCTATGCCAGCAAGATCAACTTCTAACTCAAGGGGTTCCTCTGTAGCATCAAGATCAGGAGGCCATACAACAGCCAGAACATCACAGCCTGAGTTGCATGACACAAGTTTGCAAACTAGACAGCAGTCAAGCTCACCACTTGTTGTCAGAGGCCGGCTCTCATCTAATTCACAAAATGGGGATAAAACTGTTCACATGAATGGGGATTGGGTGCATACTTCAATGTCAAGTGCCGCAAGCAGCAAAATGGTGGATAAAACAGCTAGAACAAGAAAGCCTATACTTTCTTTTCCAGAGGAGCATGGTTCCATGGCAACATCTCAGGTAAAACGGCCTGTGAAGTCAGTGTCAGTGCGAGATGCTAAGTCAACTCCTCTCCGAGATGTTAAATCAACTCCATCAAGAGATGTGAAATCAACAGTGCGGGAGTCTTCAGGATTTGGACGGAATTTGTCTAAGAAGTCTTTGGATATGGCATTGAGACACATGGTGAGTTGAGTTCTGTCTAAATTTCTTGTACACAAATTGAAAAGCAGTTTTATGGACTTGTCCCATTTTGTTCCTTACCAGTTTTCCTTGGTTTTCAGGATATTGGCAGAAGTACACCAGGTGGTTTTCAGTCCTTTATGTCGAATGTTTCAGCATCATCACTGTACAGTATCAAGTCCGCGAATGTCCGAGGTGCTTCAATTAGATGTATAGCAGATTCTCCTATGGCTACAAGCAGCAATGCAAGTTCAGAACATGGCATGAGCATTGTACTTGATCCGGAAGGCAGTGAAGTTGGGGATGAAGTTGCCAGTGAAAAAGGTAGCAAATCTTCTCAGGGAAGTCAACCAGATGCTTTGTTTTCTCTTTCCAATGACAAAAGGGTCACTTCCTGGCTTGGCAGTCCTGATTACAGGCATGATAATGGTGATGTAATGCACATTTTTGATCAGGGGATGGACATGCTATCTGGCACTGAGTCACCTCTTATCAGTCATCACCAAGACACTGTGGAGTGTGATACCTTCTCTTTAGAGTCCATGCAGTAATGGACGATCTCCTAGGTACTGTTTTGCCAGCCTCTTCTCATTTGTTAAGGAGCTTCATGGGCTAGTAGCATAATATCTACTTCCTGAGTGCTATGCACAAAGGTGCCCTCAAAGATGCTCCATTTGTGAAGGTAGTCAATGGTACCTGGTTCAAGGACCAATCTCAAATCTCTGCACATGGTTACAACATATGACAAAAATTACAGCTGTCAAAGGTTCTTCTGATTATTGACTGGAGATAGGGTTTTTGTGGTCATAAGTTGGACCACCTTTTAATAATTATTCAAAAGTCTCCTTTGACATCTCAATGGCATTGAAACATGGTTGATAGTTTGCTTGCCTCTGGATTGTAAAGTATGATCCTGTTATATTTTTAGAAACATTTCAAGGGTTTGGTAAATGTGATAGGATCTATTCTTTTGGGCAATCCAAATGCACTATCAGGTTGCATGTACAGTATTGCATGGTGGCAAGTTGATGCAGTTTGATCTAAATGCTTACCATGAATGTGCCCATTGGTTATATTCTAGCTGCATTAGCAATTTAAACAGTCCATACTTGCACATAGACACGAACCACATGTGTGGACTATGGATCTAGCTGTGATTGTTGAACCTTAGTAACTTTGAGAAGTGTAGACAGGTAACTGATTGTAACTCTGGGGAGGGCTTGAGAACTCATCATTAAAGGTGATGTGCCGAGTTAAAGTTTTGACACATGAAACAAGGGTGAGAGTGTGCTCGATCATTTCCCTAAAGCTTTGACAAGTGTAGACAAAAGCAATTGATTGTGAGGGTGAGGGGTTGAGTATTCATTGAAAGGGGAATTGTACCAAATTAAAGTTTTTTGACACATGAAACAAGGGTGCATGAGAGTGCTTGATCCTTTCCCTAAAGGAAGGCTTGGGGGTGTGTATATACGATTGAACTCCTAGGATTGAGATGGGGTGTTTGATTATGTGTTATTTTGTAAAAGACACCAATTCTTATATTAATGTATCATTAAAATATGACTTGTTTTAATGATTTGTGTGCAAGCTTAATAGGAGAGTTAGTAATCAAGACTTGGCCCACTTGTGAGTAGTTGACTAAGGTAGCTGGTCTTCTTGCATTGTTAAAAGCGATTGGAGGTTTTTAGGTAATCCAATAAGTAAACTCTTGGTGTTGGGCAATATCATAAAAGATGCTAGGTCCTGTCTTTGCAACAACTGTGTCTATGATAAATTATAATGGGGTAGGTTTTTAGCCAACATGTTTGCCATTGGGAGAGGGTGAGTCCATTGTGCATGCTAAGGAGTTTGGCATGCATTATTGTCCCTGGCATGAAAGAGAATTTATGCAATGTATTCAACAATAATGCCACTTGATTTGCAAAAGAGATTCGTCGATGGCTAATATCACTTTGTGCATTCAGTGAATGTAATAAAATACGTATGTTTGTGTGAGTGCTTGTCCTCAAATGTTTAGCTTGAATGCAAGCTTGAAAGGGCGATAGTATATCCATAATTGGAATGTCTATTGAATTTATGGAAATAGCAAGTTTTTTGCTAATATTGTATGAGCTCTTCTAGAGAAAGATGTTTGTGCTATTTTGATGTAGCTTGCTTCATGGCAATTGCTCTTGCCAATGTAATTATATTCACTCCATTCCCCAAAGTTTTAGAATTACAAGCAAATCATATTCTTAGGAAACAATTCCTTTGCGAGAGTAAGATAAGTCAAGAATTATAGATCGAAGCATACAATTTCTTTGTGAGAGCAATGAAAGTCAAGAATAACACACAGATAAGTGGATACATGACGAACATAAATGTATGTATAGATTTAACAATTGAAAGTGAACTTATTTTGTTTCATATATGTGTTGGATTGGCTAGGAATATGGCCATCCATCATGGTGGCCACATAAGAAAGGGACATTTACATGTAACCAAATACATATTGTTGGGAGAGGCCCAAGATCACCAAACAACATGTTCAAACCTTTACTTGAGAAGAAGAAGAAGAAATGTAAAGAACACATGCCATTTTGGAGTAACTCCTTCGTTTACACACACACACACACACACACACACACACTCTCTCTCTCTCTCTCTCTCTCTCTCTCTCTCTCTCTCTCTCTCTCTCTCTCTCATTCTAAGCATTAACTAGTTGTACTTAATGATGATTTGTGGTACAAGTTGCTTAATCACAAATTGCATTACAAGTTTACCTACATATTGTTTAATTTATGTGATGCTATTTTTATTACATTTTGTTGTGTGAAAAATGTTTTGTTAATCTGCCCTTAACATTGGAACACTTTAACTTACTACATTCATTTAAAATTTGTTGTGCATTCATGTAGATGTAGTACCTTCTACTACCATTTGTATTTCATGTGTTTTTTTTTCCAATTCAACTAGCCATGGTATGTAGCCATCTTTTTGTAGTTGATTCGCACAACATGATCTCAATAAGGCCAAAAGAAGATTTGGGATCGATGTAATGATCGAATGACAACTTTACTTTCACATAAAAGCTTGATTTTGTTGGTTAGCTGGAAGTGAAAGTAAAGCTTGATTGATTGTGGTATCTATTCTTGCATAGTTATGTGAGTAACAATCTAGGCTAACTTGCACCACCAATTTTCTAAACAATATTTCCAACCATGGGTGCTAGATTTCTTTTTTGAGATATTGCCAACATGCTTGGTAAATGGGGTTGTACCCAAATTTGAAAACTTGTCCAAGTGCCCACATTCATATACACCACATTGGATGGATTAATTTGCATTCCTACAAACTCATTCCCTTGTAAACATATTGGATAACATTGCAAGGGTCTTGGCCAACTTGAACATTGGCCACCATAGCTTGGAACAGAGACCCCCCTCCAAAGTAAAGTGGACGAGTCAATGGGGGTTGAAGTGTGTTTTATTTTGGCATTCTTTCATTGTATCCTTCCACACACACACACAAACACACACACACACAGACCCACACACACCACCATAGCTTGGAACAGAGACCCCCCTCCAAAGTAAAGTGGACGAGTCAATGGGGGTTGAAGTATGTTTTCTTTTGGCATTCTTTCATTGTATCCTTCCACACACACACACACACACACACACACACACACACACACACACACACACACACACATGCGTGCATCCATGTATATGTATAATATTAGATATATTCATGTTCTTTGTTTATTTTTACACGCACAACTAATGATAAGTTTTGATTTAGATTTTTTATGATTTTTTAATTTTTTCTAGGTGTTTTTTTCGTTTGATTTCATGATCAGAATTAAAAAAAAAACACACAAAAACCTAGAGCACACTGTTTCATTTTGCATTTTACTTTTTTGTTGTTTCAGTGTTAAGTGGAATAACATGGAATATTGTGTGCTCCAATCTTGTTCTTGATCGGTCCTATTCTTCATTGCGTGTGTGCTCCAAGGTATGCATTTATTTTTGTGTTTGTGCTAATACTATTGTACTAAGTGATTAATTGGTCTAATTAAGTATAGCTATAACAACAATTATTAAGTTATTAACTAAGTGATTATTAAGCAATTAAGTAATTAATTAGTATAGTAGGCAATTAGTTAAGTGATTATCAAGCAATTAACTGATGAATCAATATAGCTATAGTTAATTACTTTAATGAACTATATAGCTGTGGCGCTGCCATTTGATGATGTTGTAAAAGCGATTAATTCACTCAATCTATTTAATCAAATATAGTTATAGTGAATTAACTTAAATAACTGTTTAGTTTACCTTTGATATTGTCATAAAAGTGATTAATTAAATTAATTAATTATAAAATAATTATTTTAAGTATAATTAATTAATTATAAAATAATTATTTTAAGTAAAATTAATTAATCTAATAAACTATTTAGCTTTGACTATTATTGATGCTATTGTAAAAGTTTGGTTGGTCTAATTAATTATAATTATAGTCAATAGAGATTAAATAGTTTAATTAATAATTTAGTAATTAATCAGTTTAAAATATTATTAAGTAATGGTTAATTAGGTTATTAATAAGTAAGTGTTTAATTATATTAATAAAAAATATTTATTAATTAGTTTACTTTTTTATAGTTAATTGATTAATATAAATTAATTAGTTTAATTATTTATATTTAAAGCTTAGTTAGTTAAGTTTACTTGTTGTCTAGCGACATTAGTTACATTGACTAGTTATCATAGCTTTAGTTTTTAATTGTAATTAAGTACTTATTAGTATTATTGCTTAAGTTATTTATTATAATTACTTTCAATTAGTTAACTTATTATACATTTAATTTACAAAAAATGTGTTTATTAATTGGTAGTTGTTATTTAATTTCTTAGTAGTCATTTAGTTATAGTTGAATATTAGTTAAAGTTGTCTCTAGTATTAGTTAATTAATTAATTAGTTATTAGTAGTTTTGAATATGAAACCATTGAATTTTGCACTTCTAATTACTTCGGCATGCTCATTTAGTTGTGTCTCATCATTTTAGTTTTGAATTTAGTAAAGCAAACTCCTTATTCATAAACACAATCTTTCACAAGGTTATAACTCAAATATTTTTAGGCAATAATAAACAACAAAGACATTTAGCAAAGAAAAGCACATATCTTCTTGAAAGATAAGTGAATGGCACCTTCCCCTATATTTATAAAACAACAAAGAGAGTTGTACCAGCTCTTCAACACATCGTTTGTATAGCATGTTCATGTACTTTTTGTCTCATTACTATGCTTTTACTAAGTTACAACTTAATTATTGAATGGTGAACTATTAAAGTCGTTGCATCTCAAAAAAAATTGACTAAACAAAATTTTGGCTTTTGGTTTTATGTTTTGCAGGGTTCTCTTCACAAGCACAATGTCTCAAGCTATATAAGAGGTTTCCAGCCAAATTTCATTAGTTTCAAAAACTTGGGTGTTATTCACCTCACGTATAGTTTAAAAGACATGTATTCATTTTGCTAGATTTAGTTAAAAAACATTCAATTTAGCAATAATAATATGGTTCATAAAAATACACAAATTCAATTCTTAGGCATATTTCAGAAGACACACATTCATTTTTCCTAGATATGACTAAAAGCACTTCCAATTCAGTAAGATTAGTAGATTCATAACATAAATATTCACAATTCCAGTTTCTAGAATAAGTTATTCCATGCATTGATATTGTAGTGAAAGGATGTACTACTTAATTGTCAACATAGAGATATAAAATCAACCTAATGAAAATATTCTAAATCAAGTAGGTTTTTTGAATATAGAGAATGGTTGTAAGGTCATATTTAATCATAGAATGATGACAACAAATAAACACCTTCTTGTGGTAATAGAATACACAACAATGATGAGTTCCATATAGATGCCATATTTGAAGGCCTCATTAAGGTCTTTTAGGAAAAGGGAAACTATAGCTTCTAGTAGGAAGACAGTTTAGAGTGTAAGCATGTGAATCCTCCTTATGCTGGAGGGGATAAGGGTAGTTGAGTGTGAATGGTCCTAGGGGGAAGGGGAAACCCTAACCCTAGCCATCTTGGGCTATATAAATAGGCCATGGGTCTACATCAAGTGATGAGTGAGAGTGACCCAAGTTGTACTTTCATAAGAAACTTAATAAGCAAGACTTGTTCTTGTACTTTTGAGCTATTTTCTCCCTCTTGTGCACATCTCAATGCTGCTTCACTTTGATTTTCAACATGGTATCAGAGCCATCTTTAATCTCCTCAGTTTCCTTTAGCATCATCTATCACTAAGTGCACATGAGCCTTCATCTTCTTCATCATACTCTTCACTTCGATAGTTGCCTGCCATACCCACTTCTGTTGGAGGACCTGGGGAGAGCAAAAGAGATCATTTCAGCTCAAGACCTCTTCTGAAGATCTCTTCCCCAGCTCAAGGTGCAGTAGCGTGGCACATAAACCTTGGCCTTGTGGTGGAGCACATCATTGCAGAAAAATGCAGAACTAGCGCAATCTAGATAGTGTGAGATTTTGCATTGCAGCATGGGTAGTAGAGGGCACAATCCCTTGAGCCACCATAGGGCCTTGTTAGCCCCCCAATCGGGCTATCTCCACCTAAGAGGGTTTGGCATAGTTCCTTCCTTGTTGCCCACAATAAGGCAAACCCTAACTGTTGTACCTTGTGGCAGCCGTAGCCAAAGGCTTGAAAGCTTGACTTTCTTTCTTTTTTCTCTGTATTGTCATCACTAACATCTAGAGCCCATTCCATGTCTGGAGATCCTCGGCTAAGCTTCATTGATGAGGTCGAGTGCATTGAGGGCCGACTATTCTAGTTATGGTCAAGCATTACACTAAGCTTGCAAACTGATGTTTGTTAACATTGACACTAAAGTATTTTTTAATAATTTTAATTGTTGATATTCTCTATTTTAATTCTCTAAATTAGCAAGATTAAATTAGTAAACCACTTCCTATTAGGCTTCTTCCATTTTTTGTAATATTTGTGTGTCCACTTATAAGCACACAAATACTTTCCCACTTTATCTAAAACATCTTGCATTAAATTTGTCTGCATTGAGCTATTCTTGGCCTATTGTAAAGGATTAGACACTGTTACTTGCACTTAGCAAGGAGTAAGACCTTCCTATGGCCTCAGCCTCCCTATGTTGACATTCGTCACAAATCCGAAAATTTAACGGAAATGACTTCCATCCATGGCAAGTGCTTATCAAATACAAGATGATGGAAAGAGGTTATTGGCCTCTCATCATGGGGACTAGAATTGTTAATCCTTCCAATCCAAATGATGTGGAAGATGATCAACCAGCTCAGGCTATCATCATGCTCCACCTTGATGAATCTTTAATACACCATGTAGATTAGCACACTACTACCAAGGCCAAATGGGACGAGTTGGAAAAACTCTATGGTGCCTGTGAAAAAAATTCACAAACTTTTCTTAAAATTGCATTTTAAAGCCTAGAATATAATGAAGCGGAGGATCTTGGAAAATTGATCTCCCATATGAAGGGGCTTATGGCCCAACACCTGGCTTCCATACAAGCACTAGTAGGAGAACCTAATGCTATTGCTATCCTTTCGAAGGCCATCAAAAAGGTTTTTCCTACTCTTATAATGACATTAACAAACATCCCAGATCCCAACTTGGAAGGTACCATCCCCAATCATGCTTGGATGAAGAGAAGAGGAACCATAAGGAGGGCACTTCAGCATTTACTTCCCGTGAGCAAGTGTTAGTTCATACAGTTTCCACAAAGTGTTATTTCTATCATAAAAAAGGGCATATTGTGAGTAATTCTTAGAAGAAATACCCAGAAAAAATGAAATGCAATAAATGCAAAAAGATTGAGTATATTACCAGTAAAGTGTCCCAGTGTTCCAAAACCACCTAAGGAATTGGAGGCTAACTTTGCCTCCCAATCTGTTGAAGATCGACTCTTTTGAGTCTTGTAAACTCTCTACCTATAACCATCTTTGTAGCTTGATTTATAAAGGCATCTCATTGTGGATTAAGGGGGGGCATCTTGTCATGCTTTGTAATCCAATGCCATGTGGCATTGAGGCGGGGTGTTGAGAGTGTAAGCATGTGAATCCTCCTTATGTTGGAGGGGATAAGGGTAGTTGAGTGTGAATGGTCCTAAGGGAAAGGGAAAACCATAACCCTAGCCATCTAGGGCTATATAAATAGCCCATGGGTCTACATCAATTGATGAGTGAGAGTGACCCAAGTTGTACTTTCATAAGCAACTTAATAAGTAAGACTTGTTCTTGTACTTTTGAGGTCTTCTCTCCCTCTTGTGCACATCTCAATGCTGCTTCATTCTAATTCTCCACAAAGACATCACTAAAACCATGAGGGGCAAGGTGGTATGATATATACAAATTGGAATAATCTTGGGCAATCGAATGTGCAAGAATAATTAGTGCACTAGCAATATGTGCAACTTGTGTAGTAGTGATATTGCTATGCATTAGACTACCATCTCACAAAATATTGTGGTATCTATGGAAGAAATGCAAATCTTGATGGATTCTGCATGATCCTCATCCTTGCATGTCAATAGCATAAGGTGGACATCACAATAAGGAAATGTGGATTGTGTCATGTAAGCAAAGATTGGAACAGCCATGTGGTCATTGTGTGGCTAGACTATATAAAAAGGATTCTTTGTGGTGGTAAACCAACACAACTAGAGTGATGAGATCCTTGACAATCTTTTGGCATCCTAGTATGATTCACTACTTGCTCAACCATCTACCAGACTTAGCGTGATGACATCTAGCATTGCCAATGTACTTGCTTTCAATATGTACATAATCAAGTGATGCAAAAAATACAACACAATAATAGAACATCCACATCCAAAGACATGCATATATGTCCTTAACAAGAAATCAATTGAAAGGATTCTAGAAGTGCACCATGACAACTCTCCATTTGACATAATGCTAGAATCAAAAAATACTACAAGTTATAGTTTGCTCGATAACATGGTTGAGCCTAGTTGATGACAAGCATTTCAAAGACTTGATCAACATGAATTTGCACCCATCATCCTGTAGAACACTAATTGGCTTTTAGAAAGAACAACAATATACAAAATAGATAAGCTTGCCTACAATAGGATAATCTTACTTGAATATCACCTTGGATAATGCATTGTTTTTTTCCTCTTCCCACTTAATCTTGATGCATATGATGACAATATGTATCTCAATGAATATATCAAGATGCACATGTCAATCCTATTCTTTGTCTACACTATGCACAAGCCTTATATCCTAAATCTATACCAACTAAAATAAGCAGTCTCGATCACAAATAACACATGTACGATATTCTTACAAAGATACATTAACAATTATAGGCAAGCAAACAAGAATAGCTTGAACGAGGATGTGGTCAGGCATGTACTCTGCTGTTGTAGTATACGTATATCAATATTGGCTCCCCATCATGGCATAAATGGAACTTAAGGATCTTATCACAAATGGTAGATGTGTGGAGCATACACTAGTTCTTCCTTACATTCAATGTAGATGAAGTGACCAGTACAAGGTGGGTTGAAATCAACACATTAGAATCCATTGCAAAGGAGTTCAATTCAGAATTCTCACGGAAAGGTTGCCTTGTTCAATCTATCATCCTCTTTCACATTAGATTCCAATTTTTCTTCAATTAGAAATCCTACAAAAAGTCACTTTTGTGGGCTAGTCCAACACTACATTATCAATATGAGATTCCAACACTATGTGATTAGGTAGGAGATTCATTGCATGCACACATCATCCTCTACTTGCACGAGGATGATGTGTTTGATCAAATGACAAGTGATATGGTTTCACAGAAAAATTAAGATGTCTCATTTTGGCAAAATAGCTTCATAGGTGTCATCATGCATGCTAGATAAATATCAATAGTGGCCATGGAAAATGCGAGTACAGATCTTCATTTTCTCCATGCAAGGATCCAAATCTTGAAATCCAGTGGTACATATACTACCACCCTAGACACAAGCACTAAAATGTCATTCTATATTGCCCAACATTGCTTCTCTTGTGGGGAGTCTACATGAACATCCAATGAGTAATGAATTCATCAGTCTCATTCTACCTACTTAAGTATGCAACGAAGGTTAAGTTGATGGGAAAACTAAATATTTAAAAAGGAGACATCAAGAGACTAGGTCCACAAGACTTATTGAGACAAGCAAAAGGTAATCTATGCAATAATGCTATCCAAGCTAGTATCAACTACTATTGAAGTAGCTTGGAGCTCTATACAAATTTTAATAGTGACAAGGAGCAAGCTTGTCAAATACATAAATACCTCCCCTACAAAGACATGACAACAAAATCTAATAAGAATAGGGAATATCATCATGCACCTAGTGGATGTGTATTGCACATGGCCAAAAGCTTAGACTACCTTACGTTTTACAAGTACCATTGAAACTACAGCATCACCAAAACCGAATTTAAATATGATCTCATATCCACTCTATAGGATGCTTATAGAAACATTGTCTACTAGCAGTAGAAAAGGCTAGCATGATTCACTGATTTCCATCCATGCCACGATAAGAAGGTTTCTTCTTCAATATGTTATTGTAGTGGGTAGGGTTTTCAGATTAGAGAGTGGACTAATAAGAAATGAGAATATGGCATAATTGTCCTCCATTAAGTGCTAGCTTTGTGGTCTTGTGTTGAACAAGAAAAACCTTGAAGTTGACATTAGTGAGTATATCCAAAGAAATTTGTTGATTGGACCCACCATTGATGACTATGATATCATCCAAAAAATCCCACTCATGAAAAAAAACTCAAAAACATCTCAATATTGATGTGAAAGATAAATATGAATCTATTTGTAAAAGAAACAAGGATATTGAGGAATACATTGAGTGCAATGAAAGCATTGAGGTTTGAGAGGGTTTGAGGGTAGGAAGAATATTATTATATGGACCAATGGCATGTTGTATCCTATTGAATTTACAACAAGAAACACTTCTCAACTCTCTAATTGTTCCTTGTTATTGAGGTTTGTTGGAGATGACTATTAAGGGCTTCCTTATACATAGAATCTAGCAACCCATTCAAATATTTTAAAGCCAGAGAACTAGTTAGGGAAGAGATGCAATGAGGTTACAATTAGAGGAGAGCTAAGATAAAATAAGGAGTATCTGTAGCTAGAAAAAAAGAAACCAAGTTCGAGTTGCATGAAAGATAGAGAAGTATGAACAATATCCGACTCTCAATTCTAGAAGTGGAGATTGTAACAAAAGCGATATAGTAATAATGAGTCACTCGCTTGAAACTAGTTTTGTGTTCTTCTATTATGTTTTGGGTGCATGAAGTCCCAAGTGAGTGTCATGCATGATTGCATTATGAATCCATGATCATACATTTGCTACATTGGTCTCCATGGCGACAACGTTGTGATTGAGCTAGATCCTCAAAGATCTAAAAGTGAAAATAGTGTTTCTAAAAATCCCTCAATAGATGGAGTTAAGGCTAAAAGAGCTTGTATGCTATGCAAGCAATAAAGAAATGTATTTCCACATGAAAGCAAGAATAGAGCAAAGGATCCTCTAGAGTTGGTGCATGCTCATTTGTGTGGTAAAATGCCTATACAAGCCCCTTGGGGGGACCTTATTATTTCATGTTGATCATCAATGACTATAGTAGAAAGATGTGGATGTATTTTCTTTGTGATAAGACTCAAGCTTTTGGTAAGTTTAAAGAATGGCTAAAACTGATTGGGAATGAAACATGGCAGAGTTTGAAAAAGTTTAGAACATATGGTAGCAGTGAGTTCAACTCAAAGAAATTTGAAAACTTTTGCAAGAGAAAAGGGATCCAACATCAATTGATAACACCTCATACACCTCAGCATAATGGCATTGTGGAATCCCAAAGTCACACCATTGTGAAAATGGCAAGGTATATGCTTAAGCGCAAGGAATTACCTACCCAATTTTAGATCGAAGCTATTCATAATATGGTTCATATTCTCAATTGGAGTTACACAAAGGATCGCAAGGGAACAACTCTTCATGTGGCCTATACTAATAAGAAACCATCTATCTCACACTTTAGGACTTTTGGATATGAATACAATATACATTTTTCAAAGGATGAGAGGAATAAGTAAAAGCCAAAAAGCATCCAATGTATTTTCTTAGGTTACAGTGATGAGCAAAAGGCTTACAAATTGTGTGATCAAGAGGCAAAGGAGATCATAGCGAGTTGTGATGTGTTATTCAAGGAGCAACTTAATATAGTGGAGGAGAAGAATGTAAGTTCTTCCACTTTATCATCTAGCGAAGAAGTAGTCCACTATGAACTTGCCCCAAGAGCTATCCTTACCCTTAAGGAGGAGGAAGCATCATCTTTAGATGATGAGGAGAACTTCACCACCAACCTATAATCATGTCACTAGAAAATTCATTTTCCATGATGGGTGAAGTAGTTGATCATATTAATCCTATGCCTACAACTATTGACAAAAAGGTGGATGAACCAAGGAAGTATCAGAGAATAGAGGAGCAAAGAAAGGGTTCTACTCATAGTCAATACGGCATTGTGGTTGAGATTATCAAAGAAGTAAAGGATCCAACAAACTTGGAGGAACCACTTGCCGATCTAGCATGACGAGGAGCTATGCATGCTAAGTATGGCAACATAATGAAGAATGACACTTGGGAGCTAGTGGATTGGCCAAAAAAGAGAAAGATTATTGGCTCAAAATGGGTCTAGAAGGTAACGTATAGTGCTAATGGTAGCCTAAAAAGGTAATAAAGCCAAATTAGTTGCATAGGTATTTTCATAGGTTGATGGATTTTATTTTCAAGAATAATTTACTACAATTTCCCAAACAACCATTATTCGCATAGTACTTATAGTGGCCACTCATGAAAAGTGGAGAGTTTACCAAATGGATGTTACATTGGCATTCTTGAATGGTGACCTCAAGGAGGAGGTGTACATGTCTCAGCCATCAAGGTTTGAGGCCCCCTATTTTGAGAACAAAGTTTATAAGCTAAAGAAGCATTATATGGATTGAAACAAGCCCCTAGAGAATGGCACTTAATAACATATAGATAAATTCTTTTTAGGCTTAAACTTTAGTAAATGTGCCTTAGATACTAGCTTGTTACAAGGATAGTAAAAATTTTGTAGTGATTATCATGTATGTGGACGACCTTCTTATTACACTTCTTATTACACAAGACTATGAAGATATGATTTATCAGACTCAAAAGGCTTTGACCTCTAAGTTTGAAATGGTAGACTTGGGCTTGTTGCAATATTGTTTGGGGATTTATTTTGGGGTTCGAGGGCCATGGAAGGGGCCCTTGATTGGTAACACCCCTAGATTAATGGTAAAGGAAATAATCCTTGATCAACTAGGGAAGGTTTGTAATATGGCCAGATAGGCTGATCAGACTACCTTCTTGGGCTATAAAAGGAAGCCCCCTTCAAAGCCATCATCAATCTATCTTTCACCCAGTTAGAGTTCTTCTAGCTAGCCTTAAGCTCTTTGCCTATCATATATCTAGATTGCCCCAAGCTTCATAGTGGAAAAACATGTATGGAAAGAGCTATCTTTATATCAATTTATTTTGCATTAAAGAAGTTTCTATTCTTCTCACATTTACTATGTATTCTCTATTCCTTGTTTAGATTCCATTTGTTGCATCTATAACATCTAGCTCTTGAACTTTCCTAATAGTAATGAGATAGGCTACCCATTGCCCTTAGCATTCAATGCTTGTGAAAACTCTGAGTCATCCTCGTTTGCAAGAAGATGCAAATATCAAAGAAAACAAAAGAACATTGTAGTAGATGATACTTCTTTGAGTGTACTAAGAAATTTCTTTGTCTTTGTGTGCATTGCCATGTATTTTATCTTGTGCATGACTTAGCTTTCTTGTGGTGACTTTGTTAGTCACAAAGTCATCTGTATGATCCTAGTTCTGTGCCTCTATATGGTGACTATGTTACTTGAAGTGATCCTTATGTAGTCATCCATGGGCTCATCTAATACATTCCTATATGAATGCATAACTTTCTCAATAGTGAATGATACATTAAACATGCTGGACAACTCAAGAGGAAGGGTATGAGCACAAGTATCATAGAGGCACATAAAAAGATTTTTGACAAGGGTCTCTCCCACATCATCCTCAAACTCTAGTATGAAATTTATCTTATTTGGTGTTTTTGAAAGCTGGAGCAAAAGTGGAAGCACAAGCAAAAGCAAGAAGGGAGCAAGAGCTAAGGAGGTTCAAGTAAGAAGAGAGAGACTTGTGTGTGGGAGCTCCAATAGTCATTGTGACCTGCCTTTCGACTGGCATGGCACTAAGGGTGAGCAAGCTCCAGCAAGGAGCTTGCTGGACATTCTATTCCCCTCTCCCCCTCCATTACCACTAAAAGAAAAAAGAATAAAGTGATAGTGATGTGTACACGCCATCTATAATGTACATGTGTGCATGTACAATATACAAGTTAATGTAGGTAGCTAGGCACATGCGACCTTTAGCCCCCCCAACAACCTTCCAGTTAAAGGTGAATGTGCTTGAGTGTGGAGAAATTAGTAAGAAAGTGACAAACTACAAAGTGTACATAGATGTACAATAGAATGAGGAAAGACATCATCTCATCCTACACACATCATCTTCCTAAGAAAGGCATAATGTTTCACTGAGACACTTTCAATGGAGTAGATCTACAAGATTGGTATTCGTAGAGATCTTGATAAGCTTAATGGACTTATCCTCTACCACCTCTTTGATGAAGTCATAGTACACCTCCATGTGCTTCATCTTTTCATAGAAGACCGGATTGTGTGCCAATTGAATGGCACTCATTAAATTAAAATGCAGTGTATAAGTCAGAGTTATACAAAGATATGCAACTAGATGGAATTGTATAACTGTGGGTCAATATAACCCATGACTCTTGTATCTTGGCTACCATATTTACACTGTATAGTTACACTGACTCTTATATTGAATGGCACTCATTAAATTAAATGCAATGTAGGAGTCATAAGTACATTGTGACTGTTAGAGTTTTACATCTTGTGTCCCTCTCTCTTGCTCTTGCTCCTTCCACCATAGCTCTTTCTTCCGTTCATGCTTTCACTTTAGAGCTCACTCCCTTCCATTGATATTAGAGCATTCTTCTCTACGAGCTCAAGTTGCTAGCATTGCTTGAGCTTCCATTTGAACTACCTACAACAAGGATTCACCATTGGCAGCCATTGCTTCATCTCTTGAGGTTCATATCGGTCATCTATTGCTTTGGCACTTATCAGGGCTTGTTGAACCTTCGTTAGGTGATCAATAAGCCTGTGTTGAGCTCATCTTAAAGCTCATTTTTGAGCTTAATATTTCAGTTCATAGGGCAACCATAGCCATAACTTCATTTTGAAGTTTAGGTTACCTCAACCATTGACTAATCCTATACTAAGGCTTCATTGGATACTTCTTGTGTCCCCCCCACCCTCCCAAACTCTCAAATAGCACCACATAGAACTTTAACTCACAAAAATAGCTTGTGTGGAGTTTCAACATGGTGCCTATTTCCTGTTTGGTTACCACAATAACTCCACTTATCTTTTAAGGCTCATTGATAGCCTCCCTATTTGCTTGGCTACTTAAGCATTGATCTTTGGACTTGACTTGGGGTTTGACTTGGAGTAGCTCATACTTTAGCTTCATTGACTATCTATATAGTTTATAGGCTGTAATACAAGGAAACCCCCTGTCATTGATACCTCTTGCTTAGTTGTTGTTTAGACATGATGCCCATTCATGCTTTGATACCCATACATTTAGGGATGCTTACCCCTTGATTGGAGATCATTTAGAGTTGATTTGAGCACTGCTCTTGCTCAGTTTGAAAAATATTTGGCTGCTATAATAAGTAGATTTGAAGGTTATTTTTTAGTGAACTACATGCCTATTGCTTCTTGGGTGCTTATCGACTACTTGGATTGATATACTGATGCTTATGGTTCATGTTACATGCTTTGTCATGACTCCAAAATGATTTTGAGTAGTGATCGACTACTTGGATTGATATACTGATGCTTATGGTTCATGTTACATGCTTTGCCATGACTTCGAAATGATTTTGAGTAGTGATCGAAGCTCATTTTTGATTGACATTGTTTGTCATTTGCTACAATAGGAATTCAATTGAGATAGTTCATGCCACTTATCATTTGATGATACTTGGGCTATTTGCTTTGATGTTAGATGTCTAATATGGATGCTACATGTCTTAGCTATGCTTGATAGACACTGGGCTTTGCCTTTGACTTGTATTTGAGTTATTTTGGAGCTTTGGACATTGACATTGGTTGTTAGTTACCTACTTGGATGTTACAATGGATGCTTTACTGACTACGTTAACTTGGATGCTTTGGATGCATATACTTGGATCTTGGTTGTCTGATGCTATCTACATGATGTATCTGATCTTTTCTTTCTCATTCCACATCTAAATTTGTTCAAGTGGGAGTTATTTCATTGACTTTGATGTTACATAAAGCTCCTGGTTATGCACTTGAGCTTGATTATTGACACTGTGGGATATTCACCTTACATACATGCTCTCTTTACATGCTATATGTTTGTAGTTTATGCCTTGAGGGCCAATGTGAGTTGACACTTGTCTTGGACTAGCGTCAAACTTGTCAGGTCATTGTTAGTTATGCATAAAATTGTCTTGGCTCTTTATTAAGATTTTTCTTAGTCAGTTGTGCCTTTGGTTGGTCTCTTCCATTACCGTGAGACCTGCTACATGCATGACTATTATACTAGTTGATTTATTCTATACTAACAGATTGCAATTGACAACATTGGGTGCTTGTCCTATGTATGTTGGTGATGGTTGCTAGAGTTTGTTACATGCCCCACATGGTGCATGATATCACATAATAGTTGCAGTTTATGTTTTCTTTGTGTGATAGTCTTGATTTGGCTTGGTTTTCTTACTATTGTGCCTCATTTACAACAAGCTCTAATTGTAGATTTTGGCAATTTTCAAGAGGGAAATCACTTCCATTTGATAGTTCTCAGTGTGATAGTCTTGATTTGGCTTGGTTTTCTTACTATTGTACCTCATTTACAACAAGCTGTAATCATAGATTTTGTCAGTTTTCAGGAGGGAATCACTTCCATTTGATAGTTCCTTGCATGGAATTTGTGGACAACTGATTACTTGGTCAATACCCCTTGTTTTCAACTTGATCTAGTAGTGGTTTTGGGGCTGATTTGTAGGTTATTATGACAACTTGTTTTGCCCTTCTGTGCATTTACTTGGTCTCATTATGGATGGTGGTTCCAATGGTAGTGCTATCTTTAATATTGACACCAACTACACCTATTGGAATGCCCAAATTTGGTAAGTTTTAGTGCATAAAATATAGATTAAGCCTTTGAAACATGAGGTTGTCAAGCCCAATGTATTAATGCAGAGAATGGGGTTGAATTAGATGAGCTATGTAAGTTTGCCATGATATTGTCTCTCTCTAAGTAGGTGTTCTATAATTTTGTCTGTGATGGATAGTCCACATGGGACTTATGGGAAAAGATTTGCAATATCTATGACAAGTAGAGCCGTGCTTCTTAGATGTATTAGGGCTGAAGCAACTCATGGACCTTTGTATCAAGGAGGGCACTTCCATGTTAGCCTACTTAAATGAGTTTCATTCAATTTTTAGCCACTTGTCTTCGCAGGAAATTGAATTCAAGGGTAATCTCCTCCATTTTTTTCTCTTGGTTACACTACTTGATTCATGAGATACCTTTCTTACTTCTATGTGTGTAAACATACCTACTGATGGGCTAGACTTATAGGGTATAGAGTGTACACTCTTGAATGAAGAGGTTAACATAAAGAATGTTGATGATTCCTACACACCTCATGCTTTGACAATTAGAGGCAATAATGGTAGACATGGTAATGATTGCCATGGGAGAGACTCTCAACAATCTCATTCCAGTCACATTGGACAATCTTGTAGTAAGTCATTTGGTCATAAGTCCTCCTTGACTTATCATTACTATCAAAAAGCAGGGCATATTCGGCCATAATGCCATAAATGTGCGAGGACAAGCACAAAGAAAAGGGCAAAAGGTAAAGTACCGGAGCATTGTCCCTAGGAAGTCAACCATTTGAAGAGATTAATGTTGTGCAGAGACTGATTTTGATGATGATTTTATACTTGTAGCTTCTTCTCTTGATACTTCATAGTTGATTGATGCTTTATCAAGGTATACTTAGTTTTAGCTAATAGATTTAGGAGCTTCCTTTCATGTGACCCCTCATAGAGAGTGGTTCCACTCCTATCATATTTTGACTGGATCTATTTATTTGGGTAATGACCTGGCACTAAAGATAGTTGGTATTGGTGATGTCCAGCTGCTGGTTTAGGTTACATGTTTACTCTTCATGAACCTCTATCATATGTTCATTTGCATGTCTTTGGTTGTGAGGCTTGTTACCATATTCCCAAGGATAAGTGCAATAAGCTGGATCCTAAGTCTAGGAAATGCATCTTTCTTAGTTACGAAAATGCAGGTGAGATGGGCTATCACCTATGGGATCCGCATGCTCAGAAGGTTATCCGCAACCATGATGCTGTTTTCCATGATGAGAAAATGCATAAGCAAAATAGGCATGTTGTTGAGGTACACAGGGTGATATTTCAGAAAGGAGCCTCTTGCTACTATACAACCAGCTAGATAGCCTATAGCAGCATGACTGATGCTGTAGTGGCCCATAATCCCTAATGCTCCATAGACCCCCAGCCTATTTTGAGGTGGTCTATTAGAGATAGATGACAGTTCACATAGTTTGATCCCGAGAATGTTGGTGAGTCTCTTCCTTATGTGATGAGGCCATACACAAAGGTGATAGTCACTCTTGGAAGAGGGCTATGCGGTCAAAGTATGGCTCATTGTAGAAAAATTATATGTGGGATTTGGTTCCTTTGCCTTGTGAAAAGCATGCCTTGCCATGCAAGTGGGTATACAATTTGAAAAGTACCCCTAGATGCCCCAGGCTGGGATACAAGGCTAGATTGGTTACTAAGGAGCAGGAGCACGGTGTGGACTTTGATGAAGTCTTTTCTCCCGTTGTGAAGATGACTACCCTACGTTTGGTACTAGTTTTGGCTGCTTAGCTTGACATGGATCTTTATTAGATGGATGTCAAGACAGATTTTCTTCATGGGGACTTGCATGATGAGATTTACATGGAGCAGCCTAAGGACTTTGTGGAATTTAGCACAAGGACCACCTACTATGTAGATTGAGAAAGAGCCTTTATAGCCTTAAGTATACATCTAGGAAATGATACCACAAGTTTGATGCTTTTATACATTTAGAGGGATATTCTCGTAGTGACATGGATTCGTGTTTATACACGAAGAAGGATCATGATGGCAACCTTATAATTTTAATCCTCTTTGTGGATGATATGTTGATTTGCTTTGGGAGTGCCCATGATGAGTTGGATTCCTTAAAAGGTTAAATCAAGAAGAGCTTTGAGATGAAGAACATGGGACAAGCCTCACATATTCTTGGGATATGCATTATGTAATTGCTCTAAGGGGCTCCTTAACTTGTCATAGAAGGAGCACATTCAGAAGGTCCTTGAGCGGTTTCATCTATAGGATGTTAAGCTTGTTGATTGTCCTTTACCTTCTCATGTGAAGGTTAGTCAAGTTGATTACCCACAATTTGATGAGTAGAAGGCCAAGATGGCCAAGATCCCTTATGCATCTGCAGTGGGCCGTTTGATATATTCCATGATAGTCACTCATCCTGACACATAGCATTTGTAGTGAGAGTTGTGGTATGCTATATGGCTACACCTGGTCGACGGCATTGGGATATCATCAAAGATATCATGATGTACTTGAAGGACACAATAGCTATGTGCATCTGTTATGGTGGCCAGGCTACAGGAGTCGTGGGATACACTAGCTCTAATTATGCATGACATGCAGACAGTAGGAAGTCCACCTATGGCTATGTCTTTACCTTTTTTGGAGGTGCTATTTCTTGGTTGTCCATGGTGCAAAAATGCATGACCCTATCTACTACAGAGGCTTGGGATGAGTAGAGAAGTTCCTTAGAGCAATTGCACATAATGCACATACCAAGCATGTGTGAGGCCAGCCCCATGTCCTTTATCTCAAAGCTCTTATTAAGTTGAGTCTTTAAAGCATCTAGCTTAGCATGAGCACTCCTAGCAATAAGTATATCATCAATATAAAGCACCAAGGTAATAAGAATACAATCACATGTGTGTTCTTCCTATATAGACATGGATGCATATCATCGTGGGAATATCCTTGTGAATGCATGAAAGCATAAGACTTATGGTACCATTCCCTAGGTACTTGCTTAAGAACATAAAGTCTCTTTTTTAATTTGCATAGCAAGTGTTCCCTACCTTTTTCCACAAAGCCCTTAGGTTGCTGCATTTAAATGTCCTCATGCAAGTTTTCATGTAAAAAGCCATCTTAACATCCATTTGATAAAGATCCAAATCCAACTAAGCAACCAAGGACAAGACCAAGCATAGAGTAGCCATCTTGATCATAGAAGAAAAGATCTCATAAAAATTAACTCCATTTTCTTGCTCAAGACCCTTATCAACCAATCTGGCCTTATAGGCTTGCTAAGGGGGGTGACCAAGTATACCCTTCAACTTGTACATCCACTTGCATGGCAATGCACATTTTCCATCAAGTAAGGAAACTATGTCCCATGTATGGTTCTTCTACAACAAATCGAACTCAGACTGTATAGCCCTCTCCCAAGAATGAGAATCGCATCTACGTATAGCCTCCTCATAGGTAATTGGCTTAAAAAAGTTTGTCACCATGACATTATCCATAGAGGGATCATAATGGTCAAGAGAACATGAAGCTCTATCAAAGCATCACAAAATATTGGTTGTGAGGCTTGTACAAGACTGGTACAATATGTCCTCTCTATTTAGCATTATGATCTTGCACAATAGGTGGACCTCAATCACTTGCTCTTGTTTCATATGCATCTTTTTTTCATGGAAAATTAACATCATGGCTGTATATAACCTTCAGAGTGTGTGCAGATCCCAAAGATAATAGTGCATCTCATCTATATCCCCATATCCAAGAAAGATGCATTTGACGGACTTTGGATTCAACTTAATGCATTTATATTTGGGAATATGGTAGAAAACCTCATATTGAAAGACTTGCAAGTATACATATGAGGGAGGTTAACTAGACTATACCCCTTTGTAAACTTACCACCAAGAGTAGTGCACAGGGATTTATTAATGAGATGCATAGTAAAATTACCTCAATCCAAAAGTGCTATGGTAAGCCTACCTAACTAAGCCTACTATGGACCCTTTCTTGAATAGTCCTGTTCATGCACTTTGCAATACCATTTTGGGGTGGGGTTGAGCACGATAATAATGGATTAAGGAGGGAAGAAAAAGAAAAAGAAGACAACCATAATGTCATAGAAGAGAACTTGATTGATTAATGGTTGAGCTAGTATATCTTTTTATAGTCTTGTAGCTTGGACACACACCTTACACTTTTCTTATGGGATTCTATTACATATGCCTCTAGCACCATGCATAAATTTTTACAGCCTTGTTGGTGGTAGCTCATCTTATAAACAAGTGAATCTAAGAGTGCAGGTCCCTCCTTGAATGTGCGCAAGGCATCTAGCCTATGCAATGTAAAAAAAACCTATAATCAAAATTTCACTTAGAAAAGCATTTTAGGACATTCTTCAGAGTTTGTTTCTTTACAAAATTTACTCTTTGGCTTTGTTCTTTCTTAGTCTGTCCAAACTTGTTCTAGTTCTTACATTTTGACTTTCCTTTGTTCTAGCATTCCAATTTCTTATGTCCTTTTTTCTCATAGATTTTGCAAATAATTCTTGAATAAGAACCTTTATTGTAAAGTGCAAATATTATATGGTTTGGCATAATCTCTTGGGCATTCTCTTTGATTTTGCTCTTTTGCTCGTACAAGACAGCTTCCATTGAGTTGAGTTTTCTATTTGGCACATTTCTCAAGGTTGCTACCACTTACTCCTATTCTTTGTTAGGTCTTATCCACACTATTGATGAGTAGCACAACAATGGCATCATCTTCTTCAACATCTTAAATTACCAATAGAGGATAGTTACATTTTCAAGCTTTTGAATTTATTTATTAGTGAGATTAGGGAGTCATAATTGTTTAGATCTTGCCTAAAAAATTCAATTAAAATATTTATCTTTGAGTTCTTTGCTTGGGAGACAAATTTTTAATTCAATTCATCCCAGAATTCTTTTGCTTTTGTAATCCCTGATACATGATAAAAAACATCGTCAAACAAGCCCTATGCTATTATCATGAGTGCTTTATTATTTTATATTTTCTAATTTGGATCATCAAGTTCCTCACATTCCTCAAATATTTTCCAAGGGTCTTTTTGCAATTGGTATACATGGTTTTCATTTTCTAAGTGTGAAAACCATTGTCTTTGAATTTTTCCACTACTTTAATTTTAGACATTTTATGAACAAAGAGGTCTTACTGTGATTTACACAACAATGTTTAACTTAGTTTAAAAAAAATATTTTGTGGGAGTTGCAAGGAGTTTTGATGAGTACTTGCATACAATAAGACTTTTATGAGCTTTTGGATGCTTATGAGTGTAAACTACCTTTAAGAGAGACTGATTTTTGAAAAAGGGCTCAAGTGTGAATGCAAACTGTAATGTGAAGGTATATTTTGATAAAGCGGTTTAGAAGATTAAATCCATTTCCAGAATCTAATGTGAAAGGGGTTTGGTGATGAACTAGTTCAGCTTGTAGTGCTGTTTGAACATGGTTTGATTTATAAGATTGAATAACCTTAGAGCAAGGAAAAAAGAACTTAATTAAAAAATATTATCTTCAGGTGGCCAAGAAAAAAATCATGCCATTTTGAAGGGATGGAAGCATGGATTAGTCATCATAGAAAGATTTGGTGAGGTCATTCTCTTGCAATAGGTGGTTGATGGCAAATTGCTACCCCTTCTTCTCTCATAGTAGTCGACCAACATGGAAGCCATATTCTTTAGAGCAGCATGGGTGTTGAAGAGGTGCTATCGTGACAATGAGATTGTAGGTATAGATGTGCAACTATTTCTCATTTGGTAGAGTGTTGATTGAAAAATCGTGACAATTGCTACAGTCTCTTGATGATGATTTATTCTCCAAAGCTTAGCTTTGCTACTAACAATGCTCTAATCATAGTCCATAGTTGCAATATCTAATAGTTTGGTAAATATGCACATATTTTTTAACAGGACACCAATACTATGACCTTGAATTTGTCAGCTATACTGATGGAAATATTGGGCAAATATCTCAACAGATAGATTATAACAACAAAGTCAGAGCTAAGTATATCGCAAAGAATAGAGAATAGAAGCTAAAGACTTGAAGATGAGGAAACAAGTAGATGAAAAGGATACATTAGGGGAGGAGAACATGGAAGAGAGTAGAAAGAGGGTGTGGCTCTGATACCATGTTACAAAACATGGTTACAAGGAGAATAGTGGATTAAGGAGGGAAGAAGAAGAACAAGAATGCAACCATAATGTCATGGAAGAGAGTTTGATATTGATTGATGGTTGAGCTAGTATATCTTTCTATAGCCTTGTAGCTTGGACACACACCTTACACTTTGCTTATGGGATTCAATTACATATGCCTCTAGCACCATACATATATTTTAATCATAACCCTCTCGTCACATAGTTGCTCAAAAGCCTTAAAGATATATTCACCCTTATCATCAATCGTAGGCATTTCAACCTATACCCCAACTTAGTTATCAAGCATGGCAAGAAAATGTTGAAACATAGGTAAAACATCTAATTTTTGCTTAATAGGATAAGCCCAAACCGTATGCAAATAATCATTTATAAATGTAACAAAGTACTTTCACCACCCCAAAGGATTGATAGGGCATGAACAAACATGTGAATGCACAAGAGCCAAAGGCTCACCAACACACATAGAACTAGACTTTTTATGTGAGTTACAAGTTTGCCTATCATACAAACAATGATCACATGAATCAAAACAAGTATAATCAAACTGAAAAAGATATTGCAAACATGCCAATACATTCATTTCTTTCAAAGACATGTGCCCAATGCAACGATTCCATAAATATACATATGGAAGATTAGTCACCACCAAGACATGATCAATAGACCTGAAGAGAAACAAAGCATGGAAGCTACCAATCTTGGCACCTCTAGCAAAAACAAGACTACCATGGTGGATGATCTTCCATAAAGAATTACCAAAAGGTACACGGTACCTATCATCATCCAACTGTCCAATTGAAAAAAGACCTTTGGTCAAAGACAAGACATGATGTACATCATGAAGCACAAAAGAACACCATTAGAAAATTGCAATCTAACATCACCTATACTGATGATATCCTATACAATGTCATCTCCCAGTCTTACTAGCTTTCTTTTTAAAAGTTGGAAATATCCTAAGCAATCAAAAGTATCAACATGGTCATATCACAAAGTGATTTACGTAGTGGCACTTGGATACCATCGAAGTATGTGTCGCAATGTTTTTGAGTGCCTGTGCCCCCTTACCACATGAGGAGAGAGAGTAGGGGAATCGAATCCCTTTATACTTGAAGTGACTACACCAAGTGGACACCAAGCTCTCTCTGGAAGAAGGGGAGTTGAATCTCTGTACCAAAACCATGGGAGAGTGCCAACTCCCCCCCTCCCACACTATGATTAAAAACCCTACTATGTGAGGGTTTAGGATTTTAACCTTACTTGTCAAGGTCTCTTGTATGCCATGGAGAAACCAATCTATGGAGAGAGGTGATCAAATGCATCCCCCCTTCTTTTTTCCCTCTATCCCCTCCTTAAATTTAAGTTCAATATAGGAAATTAAGAGGGGCCTATCTCTAATGTATATGCTTAAGTGTCCCCTTCCAAAAAACCCCCTCCCTTACACTCACATGATACCATACAACATCTATAGTGAACCCCCCAGGCTATGTTTGCATAAGCCTAGAGCTGTGTGGTGTGATACCATGTTAGTTTTTTGGTATCCACATGTTCATGAGCTTGAGAGTGAGCTATGGAAGATGGTACCTTAGAGTGCCCATGTTATGTGGATGAGAAAAATAATGCATGTGTAGAGAGAAAAGAGAGATAAAGATTCAAGATAGATGGAAAGTAGAATGATCTTCATATTGGTAGAGTAAAAATTGAGTGATTACAATGTGGGATAGAGCCTCTTTTACAGGCATACGTGATTTTCTCTTACTTACATCATAATTGACCTTATAGTCACATGGGGGAAACACACCCAAGACCACTAAGCAACGGCTCAAATTGGTACCCAAAAGACAATTGTCACCATCTAGGAGCCAACATGCATAAACTCACAATCCCAGAACCTCACACCCTAAGTCTAGGAGACAAAGTTGGCACTACAAAAGCAAACGAATAACCAAGCCGTGATGGGTCCCCAAAGCCCTATTGTGCGCTCAAGGGTACTACAAAGGCAACAAATGGATTTGGTTTCCCAAGGCCACGAGTGGCACATGTGTCCATCAAACACTGCATTCCATGGAGAATCGACCTTATAAGACCCATCAATCCTACGGCGTAGTACTCACAAGCCAAGTACATCATTGTGGCCACAGATTACCTCACAAAATGGGCAGAGGCAAGAGCCACACATAAAAACGATGCTAGGACGACTGCCAAGTTCTTATGGGAGCAAGTGATCTCGCGATTCAGCTGCCCCATCGAACTGTTGCAACTTGTTGCATAGGTGTCGCACCTAACTTGTGGGATTATTTCTCCCATCACACGGTATTCCTTGGTCAAGAATACCTTTGGTCATGATGTAGGGTTTGGGAGTCCTCTTGACCCAATCCAACCCTATCCCTACCAAGCCGATAACACTTTGGCCCTAGGGTTCCTAAATTCATACGGAAGTCTAGTATTTGGCCAATTGATCCTTAGGGTGAGGACCCTAGATCGTTCTTGCATGGGCGTTTAGCTAACCCTAACATTTCGTGAATGTGGGTAGGACCTTTGAGATCGGAAATATTAGGTCAGCAACCCAAGTGCGATACTAGGCAGAATTTTAACGTAACTTGACCCTACCTAGCACTTTGAGGTGATTGTAATATGCAATCTAATCGTACCTTTATGACCCCCATGTGAGTTACACAAATTACAAGCGATTTAATTATCTAACGACAAGAGGTGATCTTTCCTTAGAGATGCAAATACTTTTTCCAAAAGATATGAATAATTGCAAGATATAACATTCCATGCAAATATGCAATTCATAGACTTTTTCCTTCTATGCAGCTATAAGATCTACAATGATCGTTACTTTTCCTTGCCTAAACTGTAATGAATGACAATTCAGAGCTAACTCGTATAAACCCTACGTTGATGCAACGAAATCAAAGCTTTAATATTTTTGATGGAGATGCATTCAAACTTTGACAAGAGATCTCCATGCATGAGCGAATACCAAGAGTCCATCATCAAATTAATCCTTCCTTTAGCACTTAACTCGACCCAAGATGTAACTATCATCACATATAATTTTCAAGGTACAAAAATCCTTTTATGCATTGCAACTATTTGGACATCAATTAATGTCCATCAATGGCTACCTTAATCGCGAGACACAACCAAGAATTAATTTCATAAATGCATTACGAGCTATATGTCCTATCCTTTTCGAGATGCAACAAGGGTGCCTTTGCACAATTCTGTCTTTTTGCTTATGCCTCATGCGTTCAAGATTGCAACTTGACCATGGAAGTGCAAGCAATTTTAAATGCACGACATGCAACTAAATCTTATAAAACGAACGAGCAAGTAAATTTCTCAATGGGTTTACATTGTCCACTAGCGTACTTGGGGTGGAAGCTCCCACGTGTTCTCCTCTTGACTTTTGTTTAGGAGCCATTGATGCAGTAATTTTGTTTCAGCAACTCTTCCTTGGCTTACTTCTGCGTTTCGAATCCTCTCTGTCCGAGATCTTCTCCTCCACACAGGACACGGCCCTTGCAGATACGGTTTTAAGGAAAACCCAAAAAGCACGGGTGAATAAGGCTTATGGAGGCCTTTAATGGAAGCTTCCAAAGAAACTTCCAAGCTTCTGTTAGGAGAAGACATGGAGAGAGAAGATGAGGATGGAGGTGAGGATAACGATGATTATGATGATGATGGTGGTGAGGATGGAAGGTGGAGGCGGCAATGACCAGGTGGCATGGCGGCAACAGGCGGTGATGATGGTGGCACTCCCTTCACGGCGCAGCAACAACGGGACATCTTCTCCCTCCTCCCTCTCAAGGTTGAGAGGGGGGGTCATATAGAACAAAGGGGGGGGGGGGGGGGAGATAGCCACACACGTGGTTAGCTGCATGCTCCCCTCCCTCATGCTTCTCCAATACCTACTCAAGCTCCTCTCACACTCCCTCTCCCCTTCCATGCGAGGGCTGAAGGGGAGGGGAGTTTTAATAGAAAAATTTGCAAAAATTTATCAATTATCCCTTTTTTTTCCCGCGAAGGGTATTCCTGCGTGGGCTTGTGGTCTTCAAGCCACGACTTCCTATATGCGACATGGAGCTGGAGTTGCTATTGCACGAGGGTGGAGCACTTAGCCAAAGGTTTTTCCGTTGTGGGAGATTATTTTTGAACCACTTTTGCGCGAGATCTAGGGTCCTGAATATTTCGTAGCAGAAATATTACATGCTCTCCCCCTTAGAGGAATAGAGATGTCCTCATCTCGAGAAGATCTGGGGGTATTGTTGGTTTAGAGTGCTTTCATCCATCCAAGTGGCATCCTCTTCGGGATAATCTTTCCACTGGACAAGGTATTCTCTCAAGGTTTTGGATCTCAAATGCCTCTCCCTAACATCTAAGATCCTGTTAGACCGTACCTCAAGGACTCCTTGGCTAGGCATTACAACTTGTTGATCATCAAGCACATGACTAGGGTTAGGCTCATACTTTTTCAGTAGGCTGATATGGAATACATTATGAACTTTTAGGTTTTCAGGGAGTTGCAGTCTGTAAGCATTAGGCCCTAGGCACTTGAGGATCTTGTAGGGTCCACAATACCTTGGACTTAGCTTTTTGCATTCACCCAAAGATAGGGAACTCTTCTTTGGACGTACACGAATGAAGACTATGTCACCTTCAATGAAGGATTTGTCTTGACGTTTCAAGTCTGCGTAGGCCTTCTGTCTGTCCTTGGCAGCTTGGATGTCCTGTCTTATTGACTTGATTTGGTCATCCATGTCTTCCACCATCTGCTTTGAAGCTTCAATCCTCAAGGTTGGATCTGAAAAGCTCAAAGGAGTGCGACAATTGTGCCCATACAATGCTTGAAAAGGGGTCATCTGAATGCTTTGTTGGTAGGAAGCATTGTAGGCAAACTCAACCAGTGGCAAATATTGAATCCACTTTTTGGGTTCGCGACAGTAGTGTGCCCTTAGCATATCCTCAATGAATTGGTTGACTCGCTCCATTTGACCATCGGTTTGGGGGTGGTAAGCTGTACTGAAACAGAGTTGAGTCCCAATGGCCTCGAAGATAGCCCTCCAGAAGTGTGATGTGAAGAGAGAGTCATGATCACTAATGATTCTTTTGGGTAACCCATGCAGTTTGAATATTTCCTTGATAAACAACCTTGCAATGTCTGAGGCTTTATAGTTTGTCTTAACAGGGATAAGATGTGTAACCCTGGTAAGCATATCCACCACAACCATAATGGAGTTGTATCCTCCCTGAACTTGGGGCAGGCCAACAACAAAATCCATACTAATGAATTCCCATTTCATTTGGGGAATGTCAAGTGGTTGCAATTTGCTTGGCATTTTGACATGTTCGGCCTTAATGAATTGACAAGACAAACATTCCGTGACATATTTGAGAACGTCACCTTTGAGCCTATCCCACTAATAGCTCTTTCTGACCGCATTGAGGGTCTTGGCATAGCCAGGATGTCCTGAGAAAGGGGAGTCATGGGCTTCCCAAAGTATCTTTTGCTTAAGTGATTGGCTTGCCGGAATACATAATCTCGTTCTATAGTAGACAAGTCCATTATTGATAGAGAATTCTTGATACTTTGTCTGTAGCTTCATGTCTTGATCCTTAATGGGGATCTCCCTTAGCAACTTCTGATAGGTTGGGTCATGGCATGCCTCTTCTTTAGCTAGCTCAAAAATTGGGTTGTTTGGCATGGATACCTTTGTGGCTAGAGATCTTGCTGTTGATGGATCTTGCAAAATCAAAGAATTTAGAAATGCCTTGCGACTGAGTGCATCGGCAACTACATTCTCCTTTCCAGACCGGTATTTGATTTCAAAATCATATTCCTCCAGCATTTCAATCCATCGATGTTGCCTCATATTGAGCTCATTCTAGGTAAAGATCCATTTAAGACTTTTATGATCCGTCACTAGGGTAAACTTGTTACCCAACAAGTAGTGTCTCCAAATCTTGAGAGTATGGATGACAACCAACAGCTCGAGATCGTGGGTAGCATAATTCCTTTCATGGCTCTTCAGTTTCCTTGAAGAGTATGCTACAGGATGACCTTCTTGCATAAGCACACATCCTAAGGCAAGTGTGCTAGCATCAGTTATCACTTCAAACTCCTTACTAAGGCCCGGAAGTTTCAGGATGGGTGCTGATACCAAGCTTTGCTTTAGTTTGTCAAAGCTGGATTGTTCAGCAAGTGACCATATAATTGATACTTGCTTCTTCAGTAGATTGGTCAGAGGAGCTGCAATCAAGGAATAGTTTTGAATAAAGACCCTGTACCATCCTTTCAATCCAAGGAAACTACGTATTTCTTTGACATTTGTTGGTGTTGGCCACTCCAGAACGTCTTTGACTTTGGCCGGATCTACTGAAATTCCTTCCGCTGATACAATGAATCCCAGATATTCAATCTGTCACTTGAAAAATGCACACTTTTTCTTCTTGGCATAAAGCTTGTGTGCCCTCATTGTCTCAAGGACGATGCAAAGCTGGGGTTCATGATCTTCTTCCTGTTTGGAGTAGACTAGGGTATCATCAAAGAAGACGAGTACGAAGTCATCAAGATAGGTTCTAAAGATATCCTGGATTAACTTATTGAAGGTAGCAGGAGCATTTGTCAGCCCGAATGACATGATCATGAACTCAAAGTGTCCATACCTTGTGCTGAATGCCGTCTTTGGGATATCCTCTTCCTTGATCCTTATCTGATAATATCCAGACTTGAGATCAATCTTGGAGAAGATCTTCGCACCTTGAAGACGGTCAAGAAGTTCATCTATTCTTGGAATGGGATATTTGTTCTTAATGGTTGATTGGTTCAACCCTCTGTAGTCAATGCATAACCGAAGCGTTCCATCTTTCTTCTTCTGGAACAACACTGGAGCTCCCCATGGTGAACTACTAGGACAGATGTAGCCTTGGTCTAACAGTTGCTTGAGTTGCTCCTTCAGCTCAATCGCTTTCGGGATGGACATTCTATATGGCCTCTTTGAAATTGGTGCAGCTCCTGGTGCTAGCTTGATTTCGTGATTGACTTCCCTTTGAGGAGGAAGTTCTGTTAGCTCTTCAGAAAATACGTCTGCGTATTCCTTTAACCATGAAGGTTCTTCCCTAGACTCCTGATTCTAGTCTAGCTTATTTAGCTTAATCAAATAGATAGGTAGCCCCTTTCTAACTCCTTTTATTATCCGAGATGCTTTGGCCAGTTGAATTTTTGGCATGCCAGCCTCTCCTTGAGTTGTGACTAGTTCCCCTTCAGAATTTTGGAAGGAGACTTGGCCCTTTCCACAGTGAATGTCGGCATCATTGGGTATTAGCCAATCCATTCCGAGCAAACACTCATGGATACCTAGGTTCATAACCCTGAATCTGACCGAAGTCGACTTTCCACCCAGTAGGAATTTCACCTTAGCAGTTTGCCTGGTACAAGTGACCTCATGACCATTTGCTAGTTCCACAAGTAAGGTAGGTGCATCTATTGTGGCTATTCCTAATCTTTTTGCACAGACTGGTGAAATGAAGGAATGCGTACTACCACAATCAATCAAGGTTTTGAAGCTTTTACCTTGATAATCCGATGGTGTTTGAATCACCGAGAACTGGCGATTCGGGCCTTTCACATTACATTACATGCCCAATTCAGCTTGTAGCCAAGTGACCTAATCACTTAACTCCTTTACCAACACTTACAACCAAGACAGTCATTGATAAAAAGTCTATTTCATTCATGTGGGCATAGCCCTTCTGAGTACAATTATTTTTGGGAAGGTAGAACAAGCTGATTGGCACATTAGTTTGGAGAGAATAAGATTGTGTTGCATTCAGCTACGGGAACCGAGTAATAATATGGAATAGGGTTATGGATTTTCAGGAATCGATAGGTCATAGGAGGCTTGGGGTATCCTTTCCTTTGATACCCATTCTTCTCATAACATCCCAACACCTTGATTCTGTCATAGCAGGATTACTCGAGTTACTTCCTTGTACACATACTTGTTTTGCTTGACCCTTTGACCGCCGACATGTAGGGTTGCGTTTGCGTGAGCCTCGACAAAGATGAACAGCTTCACGATCTTGAAGTCCTCCATCCACTTGATTCTCTTCAAGTTGATCCGAAGGTACGCAAGTCGATGGGCAGCTATGTAATAAATTCTTGAATCACCCGTCCATCTCCATTCCACGTACAGGGGTGAAGGATTGTAGATACGGTCTAGGATATTCATCATATCTAGCCTTCGTCGATAATCCGAGGCACGCATCGCAGTCATAAACATCACCTGGAACACCAAGAATTTGTTCCATGCTTCGCGATTCTGCAGCCCAACATTGATAAGTAAGTATAAAAATGCTCTTAATGGCAACATTTACTTCCCCTCATTAAGTTTTCTTGTAAATATTAGATTCGTTGGTTCGCTTTGATACCAATTGTAACATGTCCACCTGTTCACTTGTAGGACACGTCTTAGCAGCCCATCGGGAAGAGAGTCTAGAAAGCGCCGCTCGGCACTTCCACGGAATGTCACAGGGTTTGCGATCTAGGTCTTCCCGAGTCTGCCACGAAGTGAAAGCATTCTAGGCATTCTCACTTAGGATTGATCTGAATTAGGGTTTCCCTAATGGTCAAGTTCCTCGAAGGTAACTAGCGTCGAGCCTCAGATGAACTACTTTACACAGAAACATCAGGGTCGAAGCGGATTTATACTGCACTTGGTTCAAGGAGAATGGGAAACGAGAGGGATGCGAAGCTCGACCTCTCTGCCCGTAAGGCATAGTCCCATTCCGTTTCCCTAAAACAGTATAAATTAGGACTCTAGCTCTCTAGATTCTAGGTCATTGCCACCTTGCTATCAATTCCATTGAGAAAAGTTCCCGGCCAACCGGGACCACCCTTCCGCAGAATGGACCCATGGTCACATCCACCACACTTTTCTCGGGTTTCTTTAGTTGTCTAATTACCTACCACATTTAGTTTGACAAGCAAAAATAGCTTCCTTAATTAACCAATTAATCACTGGTTCCTTCACGTAACTTAGGCACTGACATAGAAAAACAATATCAAACAAGTTCCTTTTCAACATTTGGTCTTTATTTATCAGTCTTTGGAATACATCATATAATCCAGCCCGAAGGCTATTCCATAATCTGCCCGAAGGCAATTCCATAATCCACCCGAAGGCAATTCCAGCAATCCTCAGGGATCACTATTCCAAGTTCCGCCCGTAGACTAGTATGCGGGCCTCAAGATCCAATCTCGAGTCACGTTGGCCTCTTGTCCAGGACCCGGAGGCAAGGGATTTACGGCCAGAGTCCCCCCTAGTATCCAAGCGTCCTCTTGCTCCAAGTAGCACCCACAGAGAGACCTCTCGCAACAGGTTCGGTCCACATACCTGGCGCGGCTAACAACCCCCTTGGATAGGGTCACGAAGACAGTTGGGGGTAACTGATACTGCCTCTCCCTCAAGGCTTTCAACCTGAAGCATTAGTGATTTTTCAGCTTTAGTTCCTTGAGAGCAAAGAAGTACAAACAGTACTCCTAAGTATATAATCACAAGCATTCTAGTGGTCGTTTGTACGGCCAACTGCTAAGGTGTGAATCCTTTTCTCCGAATACATCCAACATTCGATCCATGATCAATTGTGACTTGGCAAGATCCTCAAGGGTTTCGTTGCTTGTTTACCCTCTTTCCTTGGGTTAGGGTTTATACACTGTTAACCCAAATTGCCAATACTTTAGGATTCCATATATTATGATCAATAAATCCTGGACAACCCCGTTGTCCTCACTTGATTGGTCAATTGCTTGCTAGGAAATTCATAATTTCCCTAACTTGGCAAATCAGCCCGAAGGAAGGATGACGTAGCAGGATGACTACTCATCTCTTTCTTCTATTTTTCTTTTCTTCCATTCCTCCTCTTTCCTTTATGATTCTCTTTAGCTTCTCTGTTGGCTCTGAAAGGGGGGTGAAACCGCAGGATACCTACCAGGACACCTGGTCACGGATCTCCCGGTGAGGATTTAGAGCATTCCACGTATGTGTGCACATTAAAGAAGGTACTTTATGGACTCAAGAAAGCACCTAGAACATGGTCTAACAAGATTGGAGAGTATCTTGTCAATATTGGCCTTTATATTTCTAATATTGATCACTCACTTTATGTGACAAGGGGAGATGCAGGTTTGGTCATCATAGTCATCTATGTGGATGACTTGATCATTACAGGTGACAGTGACAATGGAATTGCTGAAGTTAAGGACGGCTTGAAGAAGAAGTTTGAGATGAAGGATTTGGGTGAGCTAAGATACTTTCTTTGTATTGAGGTGATCAGATGTGATGATGGTATATGGATATCCCAAAGGCAATATGGCTTGGATATGTTATCTAAGTATAGTATGATAGCATGTAAGCCTCTTTCAGTACCATTGGAACAAAATGTGAAGTTGACTGTTGACCTTGGGGATGAGATAGAAGACTCTACTATGTTCAGGAGGATAGTAGGGAGTATGATTTACATGACTATCACAAGGCCAGAGCTATGTTGTTAGCTTTGTCAGTCAGTTTATGCAGATGCCTAGAAAGAGTCACTTGGATGTAGTTAGATGCATATTGAGGTATGTGAAGTCCACTTTACATTATGGACTTTTTTATGAGGTAGGTAGTAAGGATGTACAGGTATTTGGATATACAAATGTAGATTGGGCTCCTAGCATGTCAGATAGAAGATCTAATAGTTTTCCCTTGGTAGTGCATTAGTTACATGGAGCAACCTACAGTTGCTTTATCGAGTATAGAGGCTAAGTATAGAGGTGTTGCTATGGCAACATGTGAGGTGGTATGGCTACAAAAGTTATTAGGTGATTTGGATGTGCAGGGAGGTGGTCCAGTTGTCATTCACTATGACAACATGAGTAGCATATAGCTAGCTAAGAACTTAGTGTTCCATGCTGGGACAAAACACATTGAGGTGCACTACCATTTTTTGAGAGAGAAGGTACTTGTAGGAGACATTAACTTGGTATATGTCAGCACAAAAGATTGGATAATTGACATTTTAACAAAGGCATTGGGTGCGGAGAAGCTTCAAAAGTTCCAAAGCTTACTTGGAGTTGCAAAGTTAGAGTTGAGCCTAAGGGGGAGTGTTGAGATGGCAAGCTCAACACGTGTGGATATTGATGATAGACCGCTTGGCTAGATGTGTCTACATGTCTACACTTAGCACATCGATGATCATTATGATACTCCATGGCCACTGACTTATCACTTATTATATTTAGTTTGTTAGACCTACCTAGAACTGGCACAAATATAGCGCCAGTCGACTAGTGTAGTTAGTTATGCACTATTTGACTTAATGGGCCACTTGCCTTTATGTTGTATCTTATCTATACTTTGTGTATATTGTATTGTGTATAAGACGAAGAAGAAGAAATGTTATGCCCTCTTCAAATACCATAAAAATTCAAACACAATGTTCCACCTGAGAGAACATCACAATACAACAAAGAACCTCCTGAATGGATTTACAGCCATCAACACTTCATAACGTTTAGGAAATATATTCAAACTCAAAGCATACATCATACTCAGCAACAGAGAATTGCTAACCATCAAATACTACATTGTTTCCTATTTCCATAACCATAATCAATTGAACAATTTAGAAGAGAATCACAATAACACTCAAGAGACACTTAGAAGATAATATGATCAAACATCAACCTGCCAGTTCTGGGCGCTATACTTAGTTGTATTCCATTCTTGATTAAAAGCCACTATCCGAATATAACTGTCTGACGTTTTTTAATCTGCGCCTTGGCTTTCAGGTGAATCATCATATGAAAGATAAAGGCTATTTTACACATGATAATCCAAAAGGCTACATGTATACTAATACTAAGATATAAAATAGCAAATATATGGTGGAATTTGAGCCCTAACACAAGTGGTTGCTAGGCCTTGCGGCCTAGCCTTTATCTTCTCTTCCTCGACCCTCAAAACTACATGAGAGAGAGAGAGAGAGAGAGAGAGAGAGAGAGAGAGAGAGAGAGAGAGAGGGAGAGAGAGAGAATGCGAGAAAGAATGGACACGAAGAGAGAATGTAACGGAATTTCCCCTTGATTGAATATTACACGTATGTTAATATAGGGATAATGCACCCTTTCACACCACAATAAGGTGGGTTTACATTGTGGAATGTGGAATGCCCTTTTAACCCTTAACAAGAAACCAACGAGAAAATGTTTTGGCCTCCATCTCTCTTCTTGTGTTCTTGAGTGAGCTTCCTCTTGTGTATACAGTGTGTGTTTGGCGTAACAGCTCAAGTAAGTCCCCCCACCACCACGGGATTCTTAACACATATAGCTCTGTCAATGCCAAACCTTTATATGAGTTGAAGTTATTATCAAAGGATATGCATATATCCTTAAGGGAACAAGTAGCAAATGGAGCCTTTGAATCAAGTAAAGAGAACTGTCCATAAACTTCTATCCAATTATCACCAACTTATACTAACCAAGTTGATCTTATAGCTTTGAAGATGGGACCAATGAATGTTATTATTGGATGTGATTGGTTAAAGACTCTTGTGAAGTTCTCTATGGTCTTAGAGCACATGCAAATGGAGTTTTTTTAGAATGGGCAGCAAATAATGCTTGATGGCATTAAGAAAAAGCAAGTGGAATTGATCTCACTGAGAATAAGCTAAAACAGAAGATCAATACAATGTCTTGCATTTTCACTCTTTACTTTCAAAGGCAAAGAAAGATAGCCAAATTATTCTACAATAGTGAAGGATCCAAACTTGAGTAAATTAATCAAAGAGTATAAAGAATGTTGAGAAAAGCAAATGATGCTTGCCCATAGAGGCTAGATGTATGCCCTAAAGAGGTTACAAGATAGACAAATAATGTATGCTCTAGGAAGAGATGTTCAGAATCCCATATGTACAGTGAGGAGAGTGGTACTATCCAAAAAGCTATAAAGGCATGTACTTGGTTGACACTCATAACAAGGAATGGTACTTTCAGTTTGAGTCACTCAAGATTGTGTTTATGAGTTCAAGATAATCTATCTTGGCAACATACTCGGCCTCAGTGGTGGAAAGAGTCATACACTTTTGCACCCTGGACATCCAAGAGAAAACACCTCCAACATAGGTGAACACATAGCCAAAAGTGGACTTCCTACTATTTGCATGTCCTACATAATCATAGTCAATGTACCCCACGACTCCTATATCTTGGCTACCATAGCATATGCACATATCTGCAGTGCCCTTTAGGTACCTCATGATACCCTTCACCGCATCCCAATGCTTCTTGCCAAGTGTAGCCATATAGCGTGCCACAACACCAACTGCAAAGGCAATATCTGGACGAGTGGCTATCATGGTATACATAAGACTACCCACTGTGGATGCATAGGGAATCTTGGCCATCTCGGCCCTTTGCTCATCTGTCTGTGGACAAATGTCTGCAGACAATCGGCCTGTGATACGTTCACATAAGAAGGCAATGGACACGTCTTGCATGCTGAAGTGCTCAAGGATTTTATGAATGTAATTCCTTTGTGACAAGTAGAGGAATCCCTGATGCCTGTTGCATCTAATGCACATACCAAGTATGTGAGAGGCCTGTCCCATATCCTTCATCGCAAAGCTCTTCTTGAGCTGAGCCTTAAGATCATCTAGCTCATCATGAGTTTTCCCTGCTAATAGCATGCCATTTGCCTTATAAGCCGACTTGGGGTGTTCAGGGGTACTCTTCAACTTGTACACCCATTTGCATAGTAGAGCCTTCTTACTAGCAGGCAAGGAAACCATATCCCAAGTCATATTCTTATGCAAGGAGTCTATCTTAGACCGGATAGCCCTCTCCTAGGAGTGACTGCCACCCTCATCATAGGTGAGAGGCTCTCCTGCATATGTAACTAAGACATAGTGCATGGAGGGCTCAAATCTGTCAGGTGGGCGTCTATCTCTAGTAGAATGCTGCACTGCAAGCTTTGTTGCTTGCTCAAAATTCTGTCCAACACCTTGGCTATGAATACCTATTGCTACAGCTGTAGGCTGTCCAACTGGTTGTATGGGAGCTCGTGGCTCCTCTTGAAATATAACCATGCATATCTCCACTATCTTCTCAGGCTACATATGCATCTTGTCTTCATGGAAGACTACTACATCATGGCTGCAGATAACTTTTTGCACTTGCAGATCCCATAGGTGATAACTCATCTCTCTTGCATCTCGATAGCCAAGGAATATGTATTTAACACTCTTAGGATCTAGCTTGTTACACTCGTCCTTGGGCACATGGCAAAATGCCTCACATCCAAAGACACGAAAATGCACATAAGAGGGAGGCTTTCTTGTCCATACCTCCTCTGCAACTTGGAAATCAATGGCACCACAAGGAGATCTATTAATGATATGCACGGCAATCGTAACTGCCTCAGCCCAAAAGTGTTGGGATAGGCTTGCATGGCTAAGAATACTGTTGCGAACCCTCCCCTGGATGGTCCAATTCATCCTTTTAGCCCTACCATTTTGGGGAGGGGTGTAGGGGGCAGTCAACTGATGCTTAATACCCCTCTCATCACATAACTTCTCAAAAGTACGTGAGACATACTCACCCCCATTATCTGTCCATAGGCATTTCAGCCTATGCCGAGATCGGTTTGCCATCTCTGAAAAATTGCCAATACATCGAACTTTTGCATTATGGGATAAGCCCATAATTTACGTGAAAAATCATCTATGAAAGTAACAAAATACTTCGCACCACTTATAGCTTGACAGGGCATGGGCCCATAGACATCAGAATGAACCAAAGCCAAGGGCTCACTCATGCTTGACATACCAGATTTCTTATGCGTAGACCTAGTCTGCCTGCCATAAAGACAATGATCACAAGAATCAAAATGAGAATAGTCAAGGGGCGGTAGGTACTGCAAACCAGAAAGCATTTTCATTCTCTTAATGGATATGTGCCCCAAACGGGCATGCCAAAGAGATACATGAGGTAAAGACCCCACAGACAAAGCATGATCAACTGTAGATCTAGAAACAACTAAGGGGTAGAGGCTGCCAACCTTGGCACCTCTCGCAAGCAGAAGCCTACCATGAGTAATCTTCCATTCAGAGTCTCCAAAAGATACATGATATCGTGCATCATCAAGTCGTCCAATGGACATGAGACTACGTGTCAATGCAGGTACATGATGTACATCATGCATAATAAAACTGTTGCCAAAAGGAAACTGCATCCTAACATCACCAATGCTAACAATCTCAAGAAACCTGTCATCACCCAAGTGCACAGAACCCAAAACAGAATGGTATGAATGGAACTACTCTGAGCAAGGTGTCACGTGAAAGGATGCACCTGAGTCCAAAAGCCAACATTGTGCGTACATAGAGTGTATCTCTGTCATCTGCGAAGCACTAGATGAAGCTACTGCAAGGATATAATCCCCATCACTATCCTCGGGCTGCATAACATTGATCTCTTCAATTTTAACACTTGACTTAGCAGGTACTATGTTGCGATTAGAAGACTTTTCCTGCACTTTCTCTTTTCCCTTGTCTTTGCGCCTTTCATTGCACAATTCATGACATCGTGGCATTATGTGGCCTTTCTTCCCACAATGTTGACAAGTCAGATTTGCATTTCTCCCATGATACTTACTGTGCGACTTGCCACGTGACTTGGACTGAGATTTCTGTGAATCCCGTCCACGACCATTACCACGGTCATTCTTTGCATTTCCATCATGTTGGCCTCTAACTGTTAAAGCATGAGACACACAAGAGGCATCCAAATTATTATGGTTTATCTCTTCTTGCAGAAGAGAGCTCTCAACATCAGATAGCTTCAGAGTAGTGGTAGAAGCACATAAGGCAGTGCGGAATACACCCCAAGACTCATTAAGAGTTCCAAGCAAGAACAACGGAGTGACATCCTCTTTGAAATCAATGCCCTGAAAAACCAAGTTCTTAAGAATAGCATGAGATTGGCTCAGATGAGCTGACACATTTGAAACTCTTAGGATCCATCTTACTACGCTTGTCCTTGGGCATATGGTAGATTGCCTCACATCCAAAGACATGTAGATGTGCATAAGACGGAGGTTTCCCATTCCATACATCCTCTGCAACCTGGAAATCCAAACCACTGGAAGGTGATCTATTTATGATATGCACAGCTGTACTAATTGACTGTCTCATCCCAAAAGCTCTGTGGGAGGCCTGCATGGCTAAGCATACTACAAACACGCTCTTGGATGGTTTTATTCATCTGCTCAACTAGACCATTCTGGGGTGGGGTGTAGGGGGCAGTCAACTGATGCTTAATACCCCTCTCATCACATAACTTCTCAAAGGCATGTGACATGTATTCTCCCCCATTGTCAGTCCTAAGGCATTTCAGCCTATGCCCACAGCCTATGCTTCCGGTTCTCAACCAATGCAAGCCATCTCTGAAACACAACAAAGACAACTGACTTTAGCTTAATGGGATAAGCCCACACTTTTTGTGAAAAATCATCAATGAATGTGACAAAATATTTTGCACCACCCATAGACTCACAAGGCATGGGTCCACAGACATCCGAATGTACCAATGCCAAGGGCTCACTCATGCATGTCCTACCAGACTTCTTATGTGTATTCCTAGTCTATTTGCCATAAAGACAATGCTTACATGAATCAAAACATGTATAGTCAAGGGGCGATAAGTACTACAAACCAAAAAGCATTTTCATTCTCTTAAAGGACATATGGCCCAAACGGGCATGCCAAAGAGATACATGTGGGATGGAACCCACTGACAAAACATGGTCAACAGAGGACCCATCAACTACAAGAGGATAGAGGTTACCAGCCTTGGCACCTCTAGCAAGCACAAGTCTGCCAAACATGATTTTCCAATCAGAATCCCCAAATGAAACATGAAAAGCAAAATGAATGCACCAAGTCAACCATTGACTTTCAAAGCATAACCAACATCAAGCAGGATTAAATCAGCATGTGACAGTCATATGGACATCAAGCAAACACTCAAGCATGTCAAATGAATCTGTCAGTAAGCTGACACACCCCCTGTGTAATAGGGAAAAGTGTACACAACGCTGGAAATACTTGACACAAATAGGTGTGGGCTCAGGGAGTGCAAAGCCCAAAATAGCCCAAGTTAATGTATGTGAACCACGACATATCAACCATGAAACATCCAAGTGAGAGTCCCAATCTCAAGTATCCAAATGCTCAAGTAGCATAAACCGCCTGCTCAATGTCTATCAAGCATCCAAAAATGCTCCCATTGGCACAAAAGCCGTAAATATCAAGCATAAAAGCTCAAGAAGGGCATATGATAGCATCAGTGATAGAAGATCCAAGATCAAGCATCAATAAGACATCATGAGCATATAGACCGTGTAGCATCCATACATAGCATCCGTAGACATCAAGTACATCCAAAGTGTAACTCTAGCAAGCCAAGAAATAGCCAAAGTAAGCTCCAAATGATCAAATGCCAAGCCAAGGCAAGGCTCAGTAGCATCCAACTCCAGACAATGTAACAGACATGTAGTAGTGGCATAGGACAAGCATGTCAAGACCGGTTAGACATAAGCAAAGTACATGCCATAAGTACATCAAAGATGGAGATCCAAATGCTATGCAAAGCGAGCTCAAGCTCAACCAATGATCCGAGAGCAAATCCAAGCTCTATGTCGATCCCCGAGTGTCATTACATCAATGTATACATCCAAGACATGTTCCGTTTCCAATGGGCATGAGCAAACATAAGTAGATGAGCTTCAGCCCACTGCGTTACAACAGTGATTTACTACTCAGAACTGAGTATTTGCAGCCCTTAGATCAGGCCAAATTCATGGCAAAGCACTAGCATTACATCCACTAACCAATAGGCATCAATCGCATAGCATACGTGCATCAAGTGAAGTGTAGATGAGCTCCAATCTTCATGTAAAGGTCTGTGACAGACATAAATAGCAGGTCTGTTGTATACACAGTCAAGGAGGAGCTCACAAACAATGCCTCAAATCAAGCTCTAGCATTGGAAGACATCAACCATCATTGCCAAGTGTGGCACAATGATCTATGAGCAAGGCATGACCATCATTTGATTTGGGGAGCTGATGTCCACTTCTGCCTACAACAGGTAATGTTCACGTGAGCTACTGGAGTCTACTACTACTATAAATGGTGTGATTCAGGGTGCTCAAGGGCTTTACCAAGTATCAAGGGAGGCACATAAGAAGCCTCAAGTAGCCACAAGAGGTCTATGATGAGATATGAAGCATGGGAGCTTCAATGGTGCTGCCCCCTTTCTCTTCTTAGACTTGTAGACCTGTGAACTCAATGAAACCCTGAAGCAAATGAAGAAATACCTATAATGCAATGCCCTGAGGGTGCCCAAAGGGGCTGAGAAGGTGCTCGGGAAGCCAGAGAGTGACAAGAGCTCGAGAGAGTCGACTATGGCTGCCGGGAAGGAGACCTAGTGAGTGTAGGTAATCAATAGGAAGCTAAAGGAGTCATGAATCAAGCTCAAGTAGTCATGAATCTAAGCTCTGATACCAGTTGAAAGGTGAAAGGATCAAAGCTTGCACTTGGTGAGCTATGGCAGGAGAGCAAGAGCAAGAAAGAGAGAGACAAGAAATGGGAACTCCAATAGTCACAACGTGTGACCGGGCCTTCCTTTATTCAAGATGTCACTAAAAGAATAAAGAATAAAGTGATGGTGATGGGCGCCCGACACCTACATTGTGCAATGGTGGGTCTGTCAGTGTAGTAATACACGGGCGGCTAGGGGGAGGTGCCTTTACCCCCAACATCATATCCATATGGAAGATTTTTAGAAAGTGTCTCTAACTATCTCGCGATTTGAATGGATAAGTTTGCATATCTAACTATGTTCATACCTTATTCATACATATATATGCCTTTATATAGATTAGTTTCTTGGTGTCTTGTTCTAAATAAGCCAATATTCATAGCGTCCCTAAAAATATTACCCTTTATGCCCTAATGCAAAATAATCCAAATAGGCCAAGTGTGAGCCTCTTGGTTTCATGAATTAGCCTCTTGATTATGAAAAACATAATTGTGTGCACATCAAAATTTCATATTTGAGGCTACATATTTGTCAAGAGTGTGTGTGAAGAGAATTTAATGTGTATGAACTAAATTATCATTCAATTTACAAGGAGGCTCCTTGGCAAGCACATGAAGAAATCATGTTGGACTTCAATTCACTTATCTCTATGCAAATTTATCATAGTTAACCTTATCTTAAATTTCTTTTTGTATTCATGCATTGACTTGTGTTTACCTTCATGTATTCATTTCAAGTTTTCTTTTTTTGCATGTTTAAAAATCCTACTAGCTAATACTGATCAACCTTCTTCACATGTTACCATCAAAAGGTTATCAAGTACTTATCCATGCTTCATTGGAAGTATTGTTCTTATGATGGTGCCAAGGCCCTTATCTTCAAACAATGGCACTAAGAGAGATTATATGTGCATAAGAGGATTACATGTGAATATGTACAAATGTGCATGCACGTGTGATAGTCGATGAGAATAAATATAAGAGGGAAAAGGTGCCCCAAAATTTGTACTAAATTATCCTCAACATAAAAAGCTACTTCATGACAATCTTGGGAGGTAATAATTCCCTACTTGAAACCTTGAAAATATAAACTTATATTTTATGATCTTTAATTCCCTTACATCTGCATTGGATGAACTATAAGGTTACATTCAAACATAGAGTTTACTCTATTATAGGACCCTTAGAAGGCATGTGATAGTCGATTAGAATGGAGATAAGAGAGGAAAGATGCCTCAAAATCAATACTAAATTATCATCAACATAAAAGCCTACTTCACGAAAATCTTAGAAGATACGTAATTCCCTACTAGAAACCTTGAAAATATAAACTTATGTTTCATGATCTAGGTCAATTCCCTCACATCGACATTGGATAAACTATACCATTACATTCCAAGGTAGAGTTAACTCTATTATGGGACCCTTAAATCCTAGGGGAGGGGGTGTCCACCTTATAGAACATGTAAGATACCACGTGAGTTCAAAGAAATGGTATTATATTTAATAAAATTTTCAAGATTATATTTACAAAATAGGTTTTCTAATTATAATTTTTAAAAAATTCATAAGTTTAATAAAGTAAAATGGATCATTTTAAGGCCTTATAGCATGTAAAGAAAGGGTATTTCTTAATATCCTTTGAATGCGCGCTATATAGATATTTTCTTGTAGGTTGGCTCCCCGAGCCTTAAATAAACTACAAAGTTACATTCAAACATAGAGTTGACTCTATTATTGGACCCTTTTGAAGGTTTACTTACTTTAAACATATAAAGTTGGTTTTATGACAAAAAAATTGTAAGCTATTTGGTAACAATCTTGAACACTACTCTAACTCCAATATGAACTTACATTTCACAATTCACGTTTGACTCCATTGACTCCACAATAGAGATAATAATCAACTTTGAAATAGAAGTCTTAGGAAACTAACCCTCATGTTACAATTTATTTAGGAACATCTAGTTTTAGACTTAGTGTTGCAAGTAGTAGAGACTCATATAATAGGTGACGAGAGACTTAATGTCCTAGTACCACATGCTGCTATGCTAGCTTTAACTATGAAAATATCCTAAAACACTTAGGGTGTGCCTTTACTCAAATAATTGAATTTGGGGGAGGTTGGAAGGAGCCAAGAGATGTACAATATGCTCTTCCACTAGATTTATGTATGGAAACACCCTAGAACTCTTGGGGGAGCCTTCAATCAAAGAACTGACCATGGGGTAGATCAAAAGAATGAGACAAGAGAGCGAGCCATACAACAATGTCTGCACTCGTTGTTGTGGACAAGTGGACTTGGTTATTGTTTAAGTCCGTTTTTACATACCCTGGATGCACGCAATTCAGATAGATCTTGGAATGATTCTCCTCTAATTCTCTTGCCAAAACACGTGTGTATGTGTTCAAGGCAACCTTGGACACACTATATGGTGTATACATCTTAGGCCAACCACTGGTATCTAATTGGCCAGCTTTCACATCTTACAAGAAGCGATCCAAAAATATGTATATTTTCTCCTCTGTAACTTGGATGTGGTCAGCCATATCTTGTCGTAAAGATTCATCGAGGAACTACATATGCGCATGTATGAATGAGAGATTTAACATGGTGAAACACTTTTACTACAACAGAAACGAGGCATAGACGCGCATGTTAGACGCGCAAAGTCGGGCGCGTCTATCACAGCGTCTATAAGTGCGTGTAAACGTGCGTGTAAATAGACGCGCATTTTGCATCTATATATCCGTGCAAATAGACGCTAATATAGACGCGCCAACAGACGCACAATTATTTAACCACCTAAAATTAGCAATTCACATAATTAAAAAACTAAAGTTAATAATTATTTAACCACCTGAAATTGATTCTTGAGCATGCACATGTGCGCATGATAAAAACCATAGAATTAAGAATACACATTGAATCATTGAATTAAAAAAATAGAGTTAATAATTACTTTTTCATTGCTCTCTAATGAATGGCAGTTCCTCCAGTTGACAAGCCTGATATAAGTAATTAGCGACAAGCGACAGAAACCTTACAATTAGTAGCAAGCATTGCAATATGCATCTCGTAATTTCTCTACGTACTTGAAGATTATAAAATATACTTCCTTTTTATTATGGAAAATTCAGTTTAGCTTTAAAATTGACTATTGATTCTTGAGTATGCACGTGTGCGCATGATAAAAACCATAGAATTAGGAATACACATTGAATCAATAAGCAAATTATCTCATCGCTCTCTCTTTTTCTCTCTCCTCTCTCTCTCTCTCATTTCCTTTTCTCTCTCCTCTCCCTCTCATTCCTCTCCCTCCCTCTCTCTTTTTCTCTCTCCTCTCTCTCTCATTCCTCTCCCTCCCTTGCCCTCTCTCATTCCTTTTTCTCTCTCTTCTCCCTCTCTCATTTCCTTTTCTCTCTCCTCTCCCTCTCATTCCTCTCCTTCCCTCTCTCTTTTTTCTCTCTCCTCTCTCTCTCTCTCATTCGTCTCCCTTTCTTGCCCTCTCTCATTCCTTTTTCTCTCTCCTCTCCCTCTCTCATTGGCATGGGAGGTTGGAATACACAAGGAGGGAGGTTGGAATACACAAGGCTTACAATGCAAAGTCAGAACACTATAGGGTAGAGGAGTCTGTAAAAAGACAGCTATCAATCAGGTGACACTTTTTGGATACTGGCATGGGCTAACAATATAAGCAACTTGGACCAAGACCATTTCACAAGTGAGCTATTGCCTTATTAATGTTAAGTATCACTTTATTGGCTCCTTTATCCTAAATATACTAAAGAAATCTGGACAACCAGACTGGCATTAGGTCCAAGCATAATTATTAAAATGCAGATCATTCATTAGTTTTGAAGCCACAATAAGGTCGCATCTAACGCTGCAGCATCAGCCTCAGATTTTTGCAAATCCTCACCCACCAGCAAATCAATAGTGGCTCCGCCCACATCAACCACAACAAACTTTTCTCCTTCTCTGATGGATAGGAATCTAGCATTTTGGAGACAATGCAAAGATGCAGCCTCTGGCTCCAGAACTACTCTTAATAGATGAGGGCTAGCATCCTCTAAGCATGTTCTGCTTGACACTCCCTTGACCATACCAGCTTCTTGAGCACATTTCCTCATCTTTTGCTTGGCAGCTTCTGCCCATATTGCTGGCGCGGAAAGACACCATTGAATATCCTTCATCATCAATTGCCCACCATACCTGTCCCTCAGGTAATGCAAGATAAATTGTGATACTTTCTTGAGGTAGTCGACGATGAGAGACTCAATTGAAAGGCCTTGAGGAAGAGCCTTCGATTTGGATTGACCTTTGTAAGGAGCTTGTTCTGCTAGATATAACTTGAAACCACTCATGAAAGTACTTCCGCAAGGAAGCGATTGCGTGCATGCAACAATCATCTTGATGGCAATCTGGTTTGTGTTTTGCAGTAGGGCACAGAGGAGGCCTCATGCTGCAGGGGCCAGTCGCGGTTGATGTCGTGCATAGATGTGGATGTCATGCAGGGGCCATACCCTCTCTTGCTCTATTTGCCTATTATGTTTAACATCTTATCTCTTTTTCTCTCTCCTCTCATTCTCTCTTTTTTTCTCTCTCCTCTTCCTCTCTCATTTCCTTTGGCTCTCTTCCTCTCCTCTCATTTCTTCTCCCTCCCTCCCTCTCTCTCTCTCATTTCCCTATTATGTTTTCTTCACTGCCCCTCTCCCTCTCTCATTCCGCATCTATTTCCGCGTCTATGTTCGCGTCTATACTCGTGTCTATTTGAACAATAGACGCGCATATACATGCAAAAATAGACGCACACGTCAAAATTTAAATCATACTTAAATCATTTCTTTTCAAACTACGCCTTTCCTTTCCTGCGTTTTTTACGGTTCTGAAGCTTGAGTTTAGCCGACATGCAGTCTCTTCATGCCTCATCTCCTCATGACTCACCTCTTCTTTCATTTCAAACACACAAGAAGGGAAAAAGGAAAGCCAAGGAGAGGAAGAAAGAGAGAAGAAGAGAGAGGAGAACAAGAAGAAGCAGCAAGCAAGCAAGCAAGCAAGCAAGCATCAAGGAAGGGTAACTTACCAAGGAGAGGAAGAAGGAGAAGGAAGAAGCGCCACCACCCGCCATGCCAAACACCCAAGGTGAGTCTCTCTCTCTTTCTCTCTCTCTCTCTCTCTCTCTTCCTCTCTCTGCTTTGTCTGTGTATTTAGGATTTGTGATTCCATTATGTATTGCATTTTGTAAATCATCAATGGCGGTCGTCGGCCTAAAATCAGCCGACCGAGCGCGTCTGATAGCGCGTCTACATCTCAGTGTAGACGCAGATATAGACACGAAAAATGTTTCTCTGAGGGTGCATCTTAGAGCATGTGTGCTGGCGCGTGTGCTCTGCAGTGTACACACGATGATACACGCACTGCACAGAAGGTTAACCTGCAGTCTACACGCGATTATACATGCGCATTGACCTGGAATGCGCATCTGATAGCGCGTCTGTGCTACATCTTAGATGTGCTGGACAGAAGGTTCACTCTGGAGCGCGTCTGAGGGCGCGTCTAACCTGCAATTTAGACGCGGGGATACATGCACCAGGTCTCCCAATTCTGATAGTAAACAATATATTTTTGCAATGATGAATGTGACCAATCCCATGTTTGTGTTTATCGGTTTTCTTGTTTAAGACAAGCATTAGCACTTAAGTGTTATGCTCAATGTCTAAAGAAAGCTCTTTGAAAATGTAGGTAATATATGATTTTTTGTATGCAAATAAATTTGTCTTTTTCCTGTGTTTTTTTTGCAGATGTCGTATCCTGGTTCATCTAGCAATGACCCGGATGTGGATCGCATGAATGATACATTGGCCTCCTTTGGCAGCGGGGTCAATGCATTTTTTGGAGGTTTTCCTACTAGGGAAGACTTTATGGGAGAGATGACCAGACACCTTGGCCGCTCTCCCACAGCGGACGAGGTGTTCAGTGTCATGTCTGGGACGCCTATGACGTCTTTGCCTGGCACTACTTCCCAAACTCCACATGCAGGTACTCCACGTGCTCCACATGCATCGGCTGAAGCACAAGCATCTGCAGAAGCACGTGCATTTGCAGAAGCTCGTGTGTCCAGCGAGGCAGAGGGTAGTCGACAGAGAGGGAGGAGGGAGAGTTGAGGGGGAGGACGAGGCTTGTGTGGGGGTTGCCTAGGAGGTGGCGAGAGATCACCCTCACCAGTAGATCACGTAGAGGAGGTTGTACGCTAGTACTATAGAGTTACAGATGCTGGTGGCATCTTTCATGATGATGAGGGAAGGGATGTAATGGCGTACATGAGGAGCGTCGTGCATGCGACGTATAAAGATTGTTTCATTGCCTTCAAAAATCAGAAAAGCGGCTTGTGGCAGGAGGTGTTGAGGGCAGTCCATAGGAGGTACCCAAATCATGAGGGTCAACAATTCTCGGATGATTGGGGACGTACAAAAGTGAGGGATATGCTTCACAACAAAAGATCCCACCTCATGACACGGGCCAGGACTCACTGCGGAGGCTGGAGGAGGGGCGTGGAGCCTATAGCCAACCACCTATGTGCCACCACATAGAGTGGAAGAAAGCCAAGAAGAAAGCAGCAGAGAAAGTGAAGAGTCGCCAACACGTAGAGGCGCGACGGATCCAAATGGAAATAATGGGATCGTTGGATTACGGATCGGGCGGCAGAGAGTCGTGGGAGGCAGAGTTTGTAAGTATATTTTGATTTCTAGTTTTTTTAAATTTATATTTCTTTCAATTCTTTATATATTTTAGTCTAATATATTGTGACTCATAATTGTTTGTATATCTCTAAATGTTTTGCAGACTACCATCGTTGGTAGGACACCTACTCCTAGAGAGGTAGGTTACCATCGAGGCCATAACCGCGCAGCGACATGGCTTCACTTTTATGAGGAGGGTCTCATCACTGAGGACCAATACAACCGGGCCATGAGGATTCGACAGCCAGAGGAGGTATGTTTTTCTTACTTTCCTATTAAAAGTATAGCTAATTATAACTTTTTCTCTACCTTGTCTATGTAAGCAACCCTGATCTTTTGTGTGTGTAGGTGAACCCGGATGTGGAGCATAGCGAGGAGGGGGATAGCGACACTAGTAGCCATGGTGGTACTAGCGAAGATGTTTCCTCTTCAGATTCGTAAAGGAGCACCATACCTCCTCATGAGGCCTTCTTTTCTTGTATATGTATGATATCTCTTTGAGCCTACTGCTTGCGGCCACGCTTTAAGTCGCAAGCACTTAAACTTTCCTTGTAAATGCTTTTGATATATAATGAATACATGGACTTTTATTTTCAATTCTCGTGCCCGTAAGATACATTGTCTTTTTCCCAAATACACAATCTGATGTATGGGAGGGGAAAAAAAAAACCAGAGAGCATGTGGTTGCAAAAAAACCAGAGAGCATGTGGTTGCAACCACATGCTCTCTGGTTTTTTTTTTCCAGTTCTGTTTTGCGCGTCTATCCACGCGTCTAAATTGCAGATAATTCGCGTTTATAATGCAGACTACACGCGCTTCATAATTCAAATTTAAAAAAGAAATTAAATATTTTTTTTAAAAAAATGACATTTTTTGTTTTCCGTTCGCGTCTACCAGTGCTTGTAAAAGCGTGTCTACCAGCGTGTCTATATGCGCGTGTATGTGTGCGTCTATTGCGCGTCTATTTGTGCGTGTAAATTCGTTGATACATGTGATTATAGACACGAAATGGTAGACGCGCAAATAGACGAGCGGATAGACGCGCCCGTAAGAATTTCTCTAGATTCAAAAATCGCGTCTAAATGTGCGTCTATGAGGCCTTTTTGTTGTAGTGTTTGCAACATTAACTCCGTTTAATATAATATATCATGATATTCAACCTATGAATGTCACTTGATGCCCAAAAATGCAAAACTTATAGAAAGTATTATTTTTTAATATCTCATCTTCGATGATATTGATCATGTTAAGATTTAAACCCTAAAAGTAATTAACATATCCCTAAAAACATTTCATTGTTGTTTAAAAAAATAGTAATTAATTAGGAGAAATTATAGTACATAAGGCATAGGAACAAGATGTTATCTTTAGTAACATTTGTGCACATAAAATTGTCGGGTGTATTCATGATTTAAAGAAAAAATGATTGATTTGCCTATACGAATGATTGTGTTCATAACCCTTAGACATAAACATATGATTGTAAAGATAATGCTTGTGATATTAGAGGTCAACGTGTGGACCTTGTTTATTCAACTCAAGAAATATTCGATTCTATTTCATAATTAATATGGACATGATTTGTATCCATCACTCCAAAAATCTTTTAATTAAAGCAACACTTCCAAGTGGAACATGGAAGATCATTAGAGCTGGTAAAGCCTCACATTTCAAGTGCATTTAGTTTAAAATGTTGATAAGCATGTATACACAAAAAATAGTCCATATAACGTGAAAGTCTTTAAGGTTAAAATTTTTCTAACAAAGTATCCATGACCTTGTGAATTTTAACATTAAAGGTTTTACCATTGATTGTGATGTACATTTTCTCTTGAGACCATTTGCATCCATGCATGCATCTGTGTGTGTATCCATGGGCACATGTGTAAATTGAAATTTGAAAGCTAAGAGAAACATATAAACCATAATGAAGCTAGTGAGTCACCTTGAGTTGTCCAAGTATGGATTTGACATTGATTATGTGTGCAAAGGGTCACATGATTGGACGTAGCAATACTTTGGTCACTGCTTTCACTCCAAATAGTTGGTATCTAGTATATATTTTGCATCCTTAGAGCTCTTGTCTAGGTAAGCCACCACTGCTATCTACTCATCAACAATTTTTCACAACACAAACATAAGTCTTGCAATATACATAAAATATAGATCATGACAAACCTACATTGTATTGTATGTTCGGGAGTGTTGCTTCAGACTTATAATAAGAATACAAACTTATAATAACAATTATATGCCACAAGGAAAGCTCTTGTTGGTTGCAATCTTGGTTATCCCATTTGAGTCTTGACGTGGGAGATTTAGGAAGCTATGCAAAAGTACACGATATTAAGACCAGGGCAGACGTATGAAAGGTAGGGCTATAGAAGATAAAGCGTGTGACATCTGCACTGTGTAAAACAAAAAAAATTATGTGATGAACATGTATAGATCACATACTGATGATATATGTGATCAATACACAGAGAGGGAGTGAGAGAGTATGCGCTTACAAGGATGTCGAGGCCGCCATAGTTTTCTCTGAGCCAAGAAGCGAGGGCGGAGACGGAGTCGGGCATCCAAAGAGTGGAACACCAGGAGCTTGCTGCTGCTGCTGCTATTCTTGCTGTGTACTTGGTCGAGGAGGCAGGCAATGGCAGCTCACGCTGTGAGCTGTGAGCTGTGAGCACCATAGTCATCAGCTGTGAGCTGTGAGCACCACAGTCATCAGCTGCTGCTGCTGCTGCTGCTCACGCTGTGACGAGCCTTTTGGGCACATCATGCCTGCATGACTAGCGTGATTGCTGCTGGTGGTGAAGTCACTCATGAGGAGCCGCCTGCATATCTCCAGCCCGATCCCTTTGTTCCCTCCGGTCACCACTACCACCCTCCTACTTATACTACCCTCCATCCCCAATCTCAAAATCAATCAATCGACCATTTCACTCGATAATTACACGTCCAGCTCTTGATCATTTTTTACTTATTTTTTTTATTTTTTCTAATTTTCCTATTTGTTAAAAAAAAAAAGAAAATCGCATCAATACCAGCAGCAATAACAAGAAGACATAACAATAATCACAAGACAGGAAATGAGGGGAATTTGGGCCTCCAAAAGGATTTTTAACTTTTCGACTAGCCTAAATAAATACCTAAATAACAAGTCCATCTTGCTATGAATATGGTATTCCCATTAATTTTTTGAATTTTTGTTTGTTATTTAATATTGAAACTAATGCAAGTTTGAAGTTTGTCAATGAGGATTTTTTTTAAAAAGAAAATTCTAAAATATACATTCAAGTTTTGATGACATTTTAAAAACTATAAACCTAACATATGTACATATTCACAATAAAAGTTATGCATTGTACAAGTCATTGTAAACTTTAGTACATTGAGGTCCAATGATCGTTCAAGCAAATGTCATTCTGCTAAGAAACTTTCGATTTCTTTCTTATACTCACTCACTAAATTCGAGCTTCATAGAACTGCAACAGCAGAAGAAATGTGGGTTTGAAGTGTTCAAACTTCATTTGTTTCACTACAACAGAAACGAGGCATAGACGCGCATGTTAGACACACAAAGTCGGGCGGGCTTATCACAGCGTCTATAAGTGCGTGTAAACATGCGTGTAAATAGACGTGAATTTTGTGTCTATATATCCGCGCAAATAGACGCTAATATAGACGCGTCAGCAGACACACAATTATTTAACCACCTAAATTTAGCAATTCACATAATTAAAAAACCAAAGTTAATAATTATTTAACCACTTGAAATTGATTCTTGAGCATGCACATGTGCGCATGATAAAAACCATAGAATTAAGAATACACATTGAATCATTGAATTAAAAAAATAGAGTTAATAATTACTTTTTCATTGCTCTCTAATGAATGGCAATTCCTCCAGTTGACAAGCCTGATATAAGTAATTAGCGGCAAGCAACAGAAACCTTACAATTAGTAGCAAGCATTGCAATATGTATCTCGTAATTTCTCTACGTACTTGAAGATGATAAAAGATACTTCCTTTTTATTATGGAAAATTCAATTTAGCTTTAAAATTGACTATTGATTCTCGAGTATGCACGTGTGCGCATGATAAAAACCATAGAATTAGGAATACACATTGAATCAATAAGCAAATTAAGTATGTTACAGTGAATGATCCATCTCATCTTCAATGAGATCAGCCCTTGCTAAACTATCTACTTCTAGGTCTATGTTACCAAGAGGTAACGAAACAAATAAGTCTATCCCACTATCAGATGTGTTGCTATATTGCTCAATAACTTCATCAATATCATCGACAATCACATTATTGTCTTCTTCTGCGTTTTCTTGAACATCCTCGCGAGGTTCATCTTGTACTATATTACGCATATCATCCATTATGGTGTCATCATGCATATCATCATTAATTGTTGGATTGTCATCTGCTATCTCCATGTCGGTAATATTACCATATATTGATTTTGAACGATTAGATATAGGGATGACATACCACCATCGGTTATTGTTTACCATTGGATGATACACAACCTGTATTTGAAAAACAAAAGCAAAAAACTTAAGTACTTATTATATTGTGTATATGTATCACATGTATACATATAAAAAAATTAGCCTTTGCATGTATACCTGCTCGCATTGTTGAGGTAGTACTAATACTTTCTCACAAAAACAAAAGTATGCACCTAGTATTATGCCCATCAAATGATGTTCTAAGCTCATTATAGGCACACCCATGAATGATGGAGAATGAAACCTAACATGAACAAACCTTCGATTGTGTGTTGCATCAATGTATATGAAATAATATCTAAATATGATTTACATAAATCCAAGACTTTATAGAATATAGATAATGATACAAAACCAACCAAGACTTCAAAATAAGAACAATATGTCTATATACTCCCATAGCTCAATTTGTATAGTTTTTGAAAATATTTGTAGTAAGTTTGAATAGCCATCTAAATAAAACTCCAAAGAAAAACACTAACAAAGTATTGATACTACAATTCTCTTATCTCTAGTTCTTATGCATGGTCTCAAACCTTGGATACAAGCTCTAACACCTCACAATGTCCTAAAATTAATTGATGAATCGCATGAATTTGAGAGGAAGAAGTTATAAGTTATTGATCGATAGTTCATGTAGATAGTAGTAGGCCTGAGATGCCTTGAACAGGTTTATTAGGTGTTTTAAGCTCATTTATAGATGCATGAAATGTGTTTACAATCACACAATCATCAAAATAGTAAATGTAGGTGCTACTAGGGTGTTTGCATCCATATGTAAGAACTCATTTATAGGATCATTGAAAGAACCATTCAAATAGATGATTGAACCCATGTTTAACACAATATTTATAATAATTATTACAAGTTTTTTAAACAACATTTATTCGGGCATGAAATAGTTAAAATTAAGAGCCTTAAACAACAAATAGCACCATGGATCTTTATCATTCAAAAATAACAAACAAGTCATAAATAGCCAACACAAATGTATGCAAACCATATATTCTAAAGACATTGGAAGCGAAGCCAACCTTGAATTATTTGAGAAGGGGAGACTCTCCATGGTCTTGGGTATGATATTTAAAAACCTTTCAACACCTTTAGTCAGCTGAGAATCAGCTCTCTCTCTCTCTCTCTCTCTCTCTCTCTCTCTCTCTCTCTCTCTCTCTCTCTCTCTCTCTCTCTCTCTCTCTCTCTCTCTCTCTCTCTCTCTCTCTCTCTCTCTCTCTCTCTCTCTCTCTCTCTCTCTCTCTCTCTTTGTGCATGTTTATTTTCTATGTGCCCCAAAAGTCCCTTTCTTTTCTTGCTTTTTGAAATTCCTAAATTCATCGTCGTAGTGTTTTAAATTGGCACATGTAGAATAGCACATGAAAATGGTATGTGAAAAAACTTGTTTTCATACAATTTTGAAGTCACATTTGTGGGTGCAATTTGACCTTCACTAATATCATTATTATCAACAATAGGAACTACAAATTTGAACATGCTCCCTTATACATGTTTAGCTTTCACATTTTTCCTTCCATTCTATAGAAATGCTAGAAAAGATAACATAAAAGTAGAATTTATTCTAATTAAATGCTTCAAAGAACTTGATGATGCCAAGATTATCCTTGCTCATGCCTTCAACCAAGAACATATTGGAGTACTATAAGAAAATCAATGAATCTTTGTAATGGTACCAGTGACATGGAAAGAACAAGAACATGCCTACACTCATCACCCATTGATTGTTGAGAAACTCTTAAAGTTCATATCTAAAGACATAACTAATAGTCTCAAGTTTATTCCATATTTCCACACTAATCTGTTCCAAAAGAGCCTCGAAGAATTACAAGAGCTAGAACAAAAATTAGAGGGATAAATCCAACTCAAATGAGGATGGTATACCACTTGACCTTTGGTTGTGCAATTCAAAAGTCATCTAATGACCAATGCTAAACACAAATGAGTCATAAAGACTTCATGATCCAATGTACGTGGCTTTGACTTTACTATGAGTGTTGGCAATAATGTGAGACTTTCCTTTGAATGACTCCAACAATATCCTCCACTTTGCAAAAATGATCAGAAAATAATACTTGCATATCACTCGTTGAATAGACTAGGTTGACATAATTTTTTATTTCATTGTTTGTATCTAACCAATTGGCCTACATATGCATCTCTCCAACACATTCTAGATTTCTATGAATGGCTTATTACATGGTTGTATAACCTTATCACCTTCACACACACACACACACACTCTCTCTCTCTCTCTCTCTCTCTCTCTCTCTCTCTCTCTCTCTCTCTCTCTCTCTCTCTCTCTCTCTCTCTCTCTCTCTCTCTCTCTCTCTCTCGTTTGCAATATGGAAGCATCTATGCAAGCACTCCAGATCAATAGAGCTTCTATGACATTGGATTGTGATATGTGTTGCAACAAATAGTTCTCTCTTTACTGCTCTCTCTCTCTCTCTCTCTCTCTCTCTCTCTCTCTCTCTCTCTCTCTCTCTCTCTCTCTCTCTCTCTCTCTCTCTCTCTCTCTCTCTCTCTCTCTCTCTCATTTACAATACAAAACAATTTCTACAAGCAATCTGAATCTAGATTTGTATTATGTTGACCTCTGGCAAGTGTACCACTGTTCACAAAGTGAGAGACAATGATAGCAAAAGATTATCATAAGTTTGAGCATAGCTAACCAAGCAAGGTATATCTCTATGTTCTCAATTTAAAAAATGCATTTGCTCTAAGAATTAGCATAGTCTTTGCTTTGATGGTCACTTGTGGGTGAAGTTAGGAAAGCTCTTCTACTTTCAAATATGAGATGCAAACACTACAAGATACGTGCCTTATACCGATATTCAAAGCGATGAAAATGTTCATAAATAAATTTGCATAAGTCGTCACAAAAACGTCGGTATTAGCGACGCCATAGAACAATCGCTATCAGTGTCGTTATCAATGTTGCTACTTGTGTCGGTATTTGCGACGCTGATATCGATGCAGATAAGCGATGATGATAATGATACTTTGCGACGCAGATTGCGACGCTAATAGCAACACGTGCAGTAAATTTGTGACACTAATAGCGACGGTAACAGGGAAAAAAAAATTGTGGCAAGGGAGCTTGCACTATGTGCTTTATTTGGGCCATACAAAAGAGTTTCAATAATGTGTACAATGCTCGTGTAAATGAAGGCAAAGTGTACTTGAATCATAACACTGATATATGAAATAAATACATGATCGCGTAATGAAAGCGATGATACAATCATGGCAAGATACTACTACTACCTAGAAAATGCCTACATAAATCACGTGACCAAAAAAGAAGAGTATGTGAGCTCCACGGATCCAAGGGCGAGCTATAGATCCTCACTATCCGAAACCTTGTCCCGCCGCAAAGGAGCACCGAACGGACTCTGCAAAAAAAGAAACAACTACACATTAGTCCACCATACAATAATGCATTTTAATTAAATTTAGTAACTACGGATAAGAAAGCTGAGTGACTTACAGGGCCGCTGCATCCATACAATTGGTCGATCAATGTAGTGAGACCGTGTCTCTCTGCATATCGAGTCTCTAGGCCGGTGGGATCACCGTTTGTAATGGAGTTTTGTAATGGAGTGCTGCAAAGAAAACAAAATACAATAGTTAGAAACACGATTGTCAGTACAAGTGATATTGCAAAAAAATAAGCAAGCAAAACAAAAGAAAAACTTACAAAGTCCTCCAGATATGTCATGTCGCAGCCACTCCCAAGATGATGACCACTCCTGCCTCCTCCAATCATGCCCTCGCCGCCTTGTTGTCTCCAACGTCTTGGAGAATCTGTAGCCTCATTCTTGAGTCGGTGCTAGTCGTCCACTTCTAGCCACTCGGGCTTTGAGACCCCACTCTTAAGTGCCTTGCGTGCATCCGATCGTATGTGTGACATGTACACACGCATGCACTCCAACATCCAATCCATGGAAAACCTATCTGCTATAGCAAGTAATGGGAACTCCTCATGCAAGGATGCTACAATGTAGTCTTTGGTTCCCTCCGGTATTTTCTTCCAATGATCCAAGACGTTGTGCCGAAAAACTTGTTGACACAACTCTCTCATACGAGCCATCACCCTCTTGGATCCCCTTATCATTCATGATGATGGCTCATTTCCTATCATCTACAAGGTATCCATACCCCTCTAGGGTATGCCTAAGATGTGTCCTCTCCCACCTGCGACCGCACTCCTGGTCATATCCAGGAGACCCCTGTACATCTGGTGTAGCTACTAGGGTAGTATCTCTCGAAGTGGCACCCATAGGGGTGCCACACTACGGACGGCTGATCAAAAGCTGGAGTGATTGGAGTAGACGTCCCCACAAGTGTGACAAATCCCATAGGTGACGCAACTCCAGTAGAACGACGAGACGGAGACATTGCGTCATTACCTCCACAACAACCACCTAAGCCACGCTCTCTCAAACCGCCACGATAGCAAGGAGTAGCACCTGTATCCCAAACCAACCGCAGGCTCACTGCATCCATGTCTCCGCAGCATCCCCCAGAACCACTCCCTCCGTCTAGCCCAAGTCTGAAGCATCGACCTCATCTACTGGAAACTCCGCATACACTGGAAGGTCCCATGTCGATCTCCTGACGCAACTCCGCATACACTGGAAGGTCGATAGACATGTCACCACAAAAGGATGAGTCTATCTCGTTCTCAAAGAATTCTTGGACTCCTGTATTTCCATCATTGTTACTCGATTCTGACTCCTCTACATGCTCCAAGCTTTCGGTGGCCTCCACCCCTTGCAATATCAACCCCTCTATTTGCATACTGTCCTCATCTACGCTCGAAACATCGCTTTGATCATATACTCTTGCACTTTGGGAAGCTGAAGGTATAACATAACACCATCGAGGTTGTCGAGGGTTTAGATAGAAAATTACATGTTCAAAATCACGCATAAGAGAGATTTAACTTTTGCGACATGTACCATGTCGTAATAAAATTTAAAAAAATATGAGTTCATGCACCTGTTCACAATGGGCCGGTAACACAAACGTATCGCGTAAATTCGTCCATCTTTTTTCAGAATCTATTTCGAAAAATCTAGATGGACCTCGTCGAACTGTTGCTACAAATCCTTCAAGTACCACTTTGAACCACTGCACATCGAATAGGATCATGGAAAAGCTACAATAATCCACCGTGATAACACTTTGCAAGTTCCCAAAATACTCCATCTCATTTATAACCGTGTTTGGATCCATTGCTCATCGTCAGCTCTCTTGCTCGAACTTTGCCATGATACCATAATCTGCTGTGGAGTGCATTTTATCGATATACTCCACGCGGAAATGCCATCCACGTGACCACACCGCACTATATATTTTGTACTGTACATTGAAACACTCAATTAGTTGTCACATATAAAATATAGATAGGACAAACCCTAAACACGTCATCACCTTTGGACTACATCCCTCAAGAATTTCCACTCCTCGGTGAGACCTCTGCCCCTTCATGAGACACTGCGGTCAAAGCTCCATGAAACCATCGCATTGACATAAACCATGGCATATCCTCCATGCCCTCATGATATTGAATCAGTCGATGGTGCGTACTACGTCAAAATTCAAATCGCGCTTCTTCCCAATCTTTCCTAGCTTGATTATACCTAGCGAGCCACATCTCCATGGAGGCATGGTGCAACATACAAAAACGATTCACTTTCTCCTCCATTGCAGCATCCATTCCTTTTTCTACCCCATTTCCAACCATCACATCTCCAGTCAGTCTATTATCGTCCTTCAGTGACCATAGCATATTGTTGTATGAATCCACCATTGGTAGCCATTGTGGAATATACACTAACGTCTCAGACACCAACCAACCTTCAGCCATGCTACCTTCTGGCCGAGCTCATTGTCACATAAATCCTTTCAAGGTTTTCATGAAGCACTCCAAGAAGAATATCCATCGCGTATGGACATGTCCAGCAATCTCCACTTCATCTACAAGATGCACAAGAAGGTGGATTTGTATCGTGAGGATGCTGGTAGGCAGGTATTTCTCAAAGAGACAGACCGTCTCCACTACTCCCCGCCTTGCGGATTTAATAGAGGATGTCTTAATCTCCTTCTATGAGATCCATTGCACTAAAATTGACAACGTGTAAATCGCCCCGCATAATTCTGGAGTAAGGCATCCTGTGATCGCGATCGGTAGTACAAGCTACCACAAACGAGGAAACATTATGAACAACGACTACACTCCAAATAGCAAAATACACAAGCCACTTATAATCCATTCGTAGTACAAACTTGACATATATTATGCCAATCATGGGATTTTAGCCCTGATAATTGGTCGTCTTTAGAAAATGCGGACCTGAGAGAACGCATCATACCCATCAGAGTGCAGATAGACTTGACTATTTGCTTCAAAATTCACTCTTCTTTAGTGGATAAAACCCGAGTGCGAGGTAGCTGCAACTGACTATCAGCACACTCGACTATGGCCAAAGTGCCTCCATCTTGCCTACCTCCTTCAAATCCATTCGTGCCCCTACAGTGTCTCTCTTTTCTTGTGATGTGGTCCCATAGTACGCTACGTTGCCCACGTTCTTGAAAATATGCATGGGATCCAACAAGTGGTTGATCTATAAGTGGGTCCAATACGGCAACTCATAGAAAACTGAGAACCGTCGCATTTTGTTTGGATGTGACTCCGTATGGATCATTTTCGGCTCATACCAGCTTTGGGCATTCATAGGTGCTGGAGGTCATCCAAGAAAACCTTCCTTGAGTTCATGACCCTCTAGCAAGAAAGCGGTGTGTCCTTGATATACCATCTCCTTCATGGTTCGTGACCTTCGGGAGTCTAACTATGGCCCACACAATGGACATGTATGATAACCTGAGGTAACCAGAGCTATGATAGATATTACCAACAAGAACGGAAGCCTACTTACCTGAGCACTCTTCGAATCCCGAAAAATCATGCATGGTCCACATGAGAATGGCTCGAATATTGGCGGACCATCAACCATCGTGCTTGCTCATATCTTCCACGGTGACCCCCTCCTCCCACAAAATCTTAAGCTCGTCGACTAATGGACAAAGATACACGTCCATATTTTTGACTTTGTAGCAGCCGGGAACGAGCAAGCTAAGGATGAGATGTCCTTTCTTCGTAGAAAGCCATGGAGGGATATTGTAGTTGACAAGGACTATATGCCACACATTGTAAGAAGTTGAGCCTAGACTGACTGGGTTCACGCCATCCATAGCAAGACCAAGCCGAAGATTCCTTGGCTTTCGGGCAAAGCCTAGAAAGGTAGAGTCAATGCGAATCCATACGCATGAATCCGCTGATATTCATTTAACTCCATCTATGGATCTATTCTACGCATGCCACATTGTCAAGCTCGCCATGCCAGATGTACGAAACATGTGGTTTATGTGGGGGAGATAAGTGAAAAGTGTCTGAGAAATTTTTGAGGGATGGTTTGTCCTTGCAAGTCATGTTGATACCTGTGAGCACCACACTTTGGACATGTCTCTATAGTCTCATATTCTCCTTGAAACAGTATGCAATCGTTGATACATGCATGGATGCTGTTGTAGTCCATGCCAAGCTTTTGTAAAACATGTCGCACATCATCACGAGACTCAGGCATGGTATTTGCAAGTGGTAATATATGATACTTCAGTAACCTGAAAAAAAATCATAAAACACCTTAAAAAAGCACAAATGTTTTTCATGATAGTGCCAAAAAGAAATCAATGAAGCATACGTACAAGGTACCTAAACAACTCGGTCACACTCGCATTGCTCCACCCGTATTTTTCTTGCACACTTAGGAGTGCAAGCACTGTCTTCGGGTGAGATACTCGGCACCCATCATATAATGGTAATGGACGCTTCCTCTCTAAGCGCATCAGATGTCTCAACATCCATGGGCATCAATGCATCGATCATTGCCTCCATCTCATGCTCCAAGATTGTAGGAAAGTCTAGAAGGCTGCTTGTCTCCTCTGGTATTGGCAGTATAGATTAGGTAGTACATTCAAAATGGTGGATTGGCTCAGGCACTATCCATCTCATGCTCACGAACTCTTGTAACTGACCGCAAAGGGTGCACTCCTCCTTGGGACGACGAGACGTCACCTCCCTGGATAGAAAATTTACCAGCCACATCCAATGTTTTTGTATATGATATTCAATTAGTTTGCGAATACAATGCATGATTGATATACACTTTTCTTACTGTTTGCTCAAAATCTGAGATTGTCTGATCAATGATCTCTAATTGAAACTCGCCGAAGCGTTGCACGTGTTCTATAGACAATCGACATTTTCATCTAATTGCCAGCTTACATTGAGAGCAAGAATATGGGACACGCTGATTAAGATACGTCTCGCGATCTTGAACATCACGACCTTCATCATTTTCCATTTGGTCTACATTACGAAAACGATTTATTTTTGTTATCATTCTTTTTTTCTTTCTTAAATTGTTTGAGAATGGATTCTTCTCTTGTAACTCAACAAAATTAATGTATGTAAATTCTCCACCCACCCAAAAATTAACGTATGTCCGGAGTGTTTCCAGTCTCGTGGTATTGCATCGGACCTCATCGGACCTCGCCGCACCGCCGCTACCACCACCACCACCACCACCACCACCACCACCACCACTAGTACTACTACAAACGAGAAAAGAAGAAGTTAAAGAATAAGATCTTACCCTCTCTTTGTTTTTTATCCATTCATTCTCTTCTGTCCCTCCATCTCTCTCTCTTTCTTTCTTTCTTTATTATGTTGTATGTTTATTCCCTCTCTCTCGTTCCTTCTTTCTTTTTCTCTTCCTCTCCCTCTCTCATTTCCTTTAACAAAACATATCTCTCTCTCTACTACCAATTTTCTTTAACAAAACATCTCTCTCTCTCTACTACCACTACCACTACCATTACAATAAACAGGAAACGAAGAAACTACTACTACTAGTAGTACTACTACTACTACTACTAAAAACAAGAAAAGAAGAAAAATCTACTACTACTGCAACAACAACAACAAATAAGAAAACTAAACAACAATAAACAAGAAAAGAAAAGAAAAAAAAAAAACAACAACAAACAAGAATACTACTACTATAACTACTACTACTACGACTACTATGACCACGACTACGACCATGATTACGACTACCACAGCAACAACAAACAAGAAAAGAAGAAATTAAACAACAACAACTACCACTATCACTACCACTACCACAACAACAACAAATAAGAAAAAAATAAAAGAAGAAATAAAACAACAACTACTACCACTACTACTACAAAAAATAAGAAAAGAATAAATTAAAGAACTACTACTACTACAAATAAGAAAATAAGAAATTTAATTTAAAGAACTACTACTACTACCACCACCACTACTACTACCACTACAAACAAGAAAAGAATAAATTAAAGAACTACTACTACTACTACTACTACTACTACTACTACTACTACTACTACTACTACTACTACTACTACTACTACTACAAACAAGAAAAGAAGAAATTAAAGAATATTATTTTACTCTCTCTTTGTTTTTTATTCATTCATTCCCCTCTCTCCCTCCCTCTCTCTCTCTCGTTCCCTTTTTCTTTTTCTCTCTTCCTCTCCCTCTCTCGTTTCCTCTCTTTCTCTCTCAATAAACATGATTTTTAACAAAAACAAAGCAAGAGGGAATAATGCACTCACCATAAAGGCCCGAGGATGGATTCGGCTGCTCCTCTTCGCGACGACTGTGGCTCCTCTTCGCCCTCCATACACTTCCTCCTCATCTTCGCAAACGGCGGTGGCGGCGGTGGCAGTGGTGAGAAGCTCTCATTCTCCCTCTTTCTCTCCCTCTCCCTCTCAAATGCAAGATGCAGCTCACTCTCCCTTTCGCTCTCTCTTTCATTCGTTCACGCAAAATGACGGACTCGGGTTTTGGCCCACTTTTTTCCACCTAAGTACTGTCGCTATTTGTATCACATTTGCGATGCAAATAGCGACACCATTAATTTTCATCGGAAATGGCCGTCGCTATACTCCTGTATCCTTGTAGTGAAAATCTTTTTGGTAAGCATGGGTTGGTGTATAAACATGTTTACATTTGCATCCATTCTAAATACTCACTAAACATTTTTCTACATACATAGCTCTAGCAACCTCATTAAACATTGGTTTAAAAATACAAATTCATTATTAAATCTTGCACATTTATGGATTATTTATTGTGGTGGTAAGAAGGAATATTGATTTGTGAAAACAAGTATAAATTTGATGCTCAATCAATATGCTTAATGAGAGAGAGAGACCATCATCTTGATCTCTCATTGTGCATATCTTTGCTAACGTGGTATCATGTTGTTGTAATATTAATATTCATAGGCTATAAAAGATAGTTATACTTCTTTGAGCTAATCATATGTATATGCATATGAGTGTATGTGTTAGGACTTCCAATATATACACATAAGTACATGCATGCATATACATATACATATGCATATATATTAATGAGAGAGAGGGAGAGAAAGAGAGATTTTTAGTGACAATAGTTTTTGAATAAGAGAGAGAGATAGAAACAAGTTCTTAATCACACACACACGCACACACATGCACACAAAGAGAACAATCAAGGTAAGTCTGTCTAGTGTATATTAAAGAACTAAAGTGTATATATAGTGTGATATCTCTTATGTTTGTGTAATTGAACCACTAATATTGTGATAATATTATCAAAGATAAGCACATAAGCTTAATCTAGTGATGTAAATAAGTTGAGGACAGAGAACTACTAATGCATTTTTAGAGAGAGAGATGATAAATGAGAGAGTTGGGATTGAAAAAGACAAAGAGAGTGAGAGAGAGGTTGTTATTCAGAAGGAGGAGAGGGAGATGCATGTTATGGTCCCCAACATATGAGCTAGGGGTCCTCAAGATCAAAATGATGATGGCCTTTGCCAATGGCCTATCTATGACACCCTAGCCCATTCTCTCACATCACAATTCAAGGCACCTCAAGATTAGGACATCCTTGAACTTGCTTCACAAACACAGCACCTAGAACATTAATGTAATGTACCCATTATGCAATTCAATTCAATAAACAATGTGTGTTTAAACAAATTTGATTTATGTGCAAAAAATGTTGAATAAGTGAACTGAATTTTTATCACATTTGCACATTTATACATTGTTACATGTGGATGCACTTAATAAAATTTAACTTGTAACTTTAAAACTATGAGAGACATGCCCATTTTAAAATAGGAATTTAACATTAAAACCAAACAAAATTTATGGTGTAAATGTTTTTCCTCACAGAATTAGTCACTCTACAATTTTATGGCTTGTTAATCCAATACTCGAAGTCCACTATGCCTTACCCGTATAAGGAACAAGGGAAAAACACTTTTGGGTTAAGAAATCTATGGGGAAAAAGAGAAAACAAAATAATAGTGGAAAAATATATTCAAATTTAGGTTTTGGGAAAAAATAGGAGAGATAAAAGAAATGTATGATTTTTAGGCTAAGGGTATGCTCAACGAGGCCAATATTAAAATACAATGCCATAAAAAGAAAGGAGGAGAGAAAAGCATGTCTGGCTCTTCTCCCCCACACATCTAATTAAACCTTTCATATTGGGAAAGATACAATGGATTTCCATGTTTGCAAGAGAGGCTAAGCCCTTGGAGCATCTTAATCTACTCTTTATGAGGATTCCAGCCATGCTATGCATGCCAACTTCATGCTATGTGCTACGAGCAATGTCCCATAGCATCTCCTAATGTTCATGCATCCTCTCTTGGTATTTCCGTGTTTCCATAGCAAAAACCAAGTGCTATGTCACATCTAAGTCTATTCACATTGTTCTACAACCTCTTCTCACTTAATCTAGCCCTTGTTCCTATGAAATAAAGCTCAAAGATGATTAGAAGTTCCGAATGACTTCGAAAAAAGTCAAGAAAATGTATGATTTGTATTGTATCCTTGCTTTAAGATCATGCTCCAAAGCCTATTCCTATGGCTCTAAAAAGGTGTAGAGAAGCAGCTAAGTCTCAACTCGAGGTTGAAGTGCAACTTTTGAAGAAGCCCTAGAACCCATGCAGCTTGAAGATACATGGATCACATGACAAACTAAAGTTGCAATGATCCAATACAATGATGGATGGCCTACTAATTATAATCAAGTTTGGGGTAAATTTATGATTATTACAATATTTTGAAATTATTCTATGAAATCTCTATTTTCTAAAAGAAGAAAATTAAAACAATGTAAAAATACACTTGGAATTGGTCTTCTTACTTCATAACTTATATTGTCTATAAATTACTTGAAAGAGAACTTATAAAACACTGAAATGAACGTTAGAAGTCTTATTTTTCTTTTTAAGAAGGTAACATGGGATCAAGAAGGGTAGTTTCTATGTATGACGTCTATAAAAGTATGTTAAAAACATTGTTTTTATGATTATGGTGGTTTTTGTATTTGAGACATGATAGAATATATCATGGTTCCATGCTTGTAATAGCCAGACGGAAATATTGATTAAGGTATTTTAGGTTGTTGGGATCCCTAGCCCAATGCACCTTAGCATCCCAAGGGATGCCAAGAAGCTCACGTATAGGTGGCACTCCTACATTTTTACGGGAGGTAGATGTTTCTTGTTTTGAGTCATTGGAGCATTTGAGAGGGAAAAGGGCCGAGTACTAAGTTCATTGTTATGTAGGACGGCTCTGGGGACTCAAGGAAGCTTAGCAGAGATCTGAGTTGGTAAATTCCTTGTTGTCCACAAAAGGAGTATAATCATCTACAGCTCAACCTTGCAAGGTTGAAAGATCCTATCCTAGGCAAGACAAATGTCTTCTCTATGAAGATAAGAATTTCGTATATATTAAATGAAATATTTTTCAAGTGTTTGTCATGTGCTAAAGATTGTGTTAATAAACCTTGTTTAATGAGATAATAAAAGGAAACTATTTAGTAGGATAGTCATTGAGCTTAATATTTTTTTAGGGGGCTCATATGAGACTAGACCTTGTGGACATAGGGATTGACATTCTGTTCTCACTCCTTTTTCACTCTCATTTAACCAGGTGCGATGTTACCCTACTCTCACCTTTGTTTTCTTACAAAGTAATCTTTCTTAGGTGGGTGTTAGATTGCTGTTAGGATAGACTTGTCCATGCTTCCCTTGTAAAGTAGAACCATGTTTCCCATACTCAACTAAGTTTGAACTTTCCTAAGGGGAGACTGGGCAGTGATATGTATGAACATGGATTCTATTCAACTCTACTAGAGGACTTATCTAGGTTTATTAGAGGATGCATCTCATATTGTTATCATAGCAACAAACCTCGGCTATCTTCTTTTCGTTGATTCTAGTAAATGCAATATGACCCACAAGAAATCAGAAATGAAGAGGTTGCATGGTTGAGGGACATTTTCCCGTTGATGTATTAAGTGACCTTAAAGTTAGATGACTTCAATATTGAGAAGCAATATTTGAGATATTGGGGAATATATTTATACCTCCACATCTATTGTAGCCTCGCCAAGGCAAGTGATACTTGAGTGACTTTTGGCTATGAAATTAATTGCTGATGAACGATTGTTGGCAATTGGCAATGAACCGGTACCCAAAAACATTGGGGGTCTATAGGTAAGTACTGCATATAGTACCATATGAAAGAGTAATTGTAGTGGTAGGGAGGACTACAATTGGAACTAGATGTTGGGAATACCCCCAAGAGGCTACTAAGTATGTTATCTATTATGCTCAAGAGAAACCATTAAGATATGAGAATGTAGATCTTGATAATTTCCATGAGAACAGATGCGGTTAGCAACTTTTGTAATCTTACAATTATTATTGCATTAATAAAGAGAAGCCTTGTTTGATCAACTATCAGTGATAGGGTAGACTTTATACAATTGATTTAAATTACATATGCAATTGCTTGTCAATCAATTGTAGTGGCATTTCAAGAAAGATTAATGGCTATCTTAAAAAAGACACGTTTTTGGACTTGTCTGAGCTTACGAAGAGGCTTCGATTGGAGTCCAACATGGGGATGGGCTAATCCATTTGCTTATCTAGATGTGAGCTAATATGAAGATGTGGGAACTGATCTTAAAATCTTGAAGTGGATTGGTGAACTTACAATACTCTCCAAAAAGATAATGTGAACCTTATAGATGATGGGAAGTTTGTAAGGATGAATAAATAGGTATATGATTAATATACCAAGGTTATCCCACCTGATAATATTTCTCTTATTGGGTGAGTAAAGTCTAAAAGTTATGAACTCCTTGAGTATCTTGACCTCTCAAAGCATTATTCATTTTTTAAGACTAGGGATAATCCATCTTCTTTTGTAATAAAAGAGCTTGATGAGATACATGATTAAAAACTTATACTTCCCCATGTTAATAAAGAGATGTTTATTTTCTGATGGATGTGTTATGATCTTTCAAAATTTTGGTCATAATTAAAAAAAATTCATTGTATTCAAAGTAATGTACATGACTACTTGTTAATCCATGGATATTGAGTTTCATAAGACCACGATGATAATCCTTGAGAATCTATCACATCCATATTGCACTGATCGAAGTCAACAAGTATGGTTACAAGAAATGCCATGGAGAATTTCTTGTAACTTCTTCATAATAAATCCCAATCAAACTAGAAACCTTTGAATGAACCTCATGAGAATCTGGTGCATGGAAAAGCTAAAGTTAGTTCATACTTCCTGTGCAAAGGATAAAGGACTAATGATACTATTACCATTAATGGAGAGATGATGGCCTTACATCATTGAGTGTATGATCAAGTCAGCTAAGTTACACCTCCTAAGAGTATAATGGTATAAAAGAGACTTGCTTGAAATGGATATACTATTAAAGGATATCCTCCTTTGCCTACAACGTATAGAGCCTTGGAAACAATGGAGAAACCCCCTATTTTTTTAAACATGTCATTGCATGCAATCTATAATTGAGAACTCAATATGTGTAACTCCTTTTTGATAACAAATATTGCAATAATCCTTTCTCACAAGGTGTGTAAGATAAGAAATTTTTAAACCTTGAGAAATTGAATCCTAATATTTTGTCTTGTGTATCGATCAAAATCCATAATATGGGTTGATGACACTTATAAGAAACTACAAAAAAAGAAATTTCTTCTAAAGCAAACATTGCCACATAAGCTTAATGGAGAAGGAACCAAGATGAAGAAAGATGCAAAAGCTTGGACCAAAGGCATGGATGATTACTTACTAGTTGGAAAATGCGAGGCAAAAGGTTTCGTTTGCAAGAAAAATAGTTGCTAACTTTGGTGGAAACAATGATGTCGAGATAAGGGAGTGACTGAAGCTTCCCAAACTTGCCAACAAATTCAAAAGGCAATAAGAGTGGGATATTTTCCCCCATGTTTCAAATCCATCAAGATAAATGAATTCTATAGCTTCATCAATTTAACTTAACATTGGGAAGATATTAATCAAAGTTTGTGAGTCTTTGCAAGTGTGCACCACCGATGATGGCAACTCAACCTATTGCAAAGGTGTTACTAAGGGTTAAATCCATCTCTTGAAACTTATATTAGATTAATAATACTAGCAACCCTTGAGGATGCCCTAATGCGAGTAAAGCCCATGGCTAAATAAATTACTCCAAATGGTCAAAGGAACCACCTTGTGAATATCAACTATGGAAGGAACTATCCAAACTGTAGAGGTAATATGAGTAATGCTAGAGAAAATGGTTGGGGCAATGCCATTACTCAATGACCAACTGGGATGGGTAAAAGGTAGTGCTACCAGTGTGGAAGGATTGGACATCTTAAAGCTAACTACCCGCATTGTTCTCGAAACCCTAATCCAATAGTTGAAAAAGGTCATGGAAGCGATAATAGCAACCAAGGACATGGACACAGAAGAGCAATATGAGCTTAGGTAAACATAATGATAGGCCAACATGAAGAACGACATCTTAAAGCTAACTACCCGCATTGTTCTCGAAACCCTAATCCAATAGTTGAAAAAGGTCATGGAAGCGATAATAGCAACCAAGGCCATGGACACAGAAGAGCAATATGAGCTTAGGTAAACATAATGATAGGCCAACATGAAGAACACATCCTAGGTGAAGAAATTGAAAGGGGATCCGTACATACTACTATTGAAAATAAATAAGGGGATTGCCAATGCTTTGTTATTCAAACTCTAGCAACTTATAAAGGTAAGTCATTCAAATTTTTGATTGACTATGAAAGTACTCACTCTTTTCTTACACAAAAGGCAATTAGAAGATCACATTTAGAATCCAGGAAAATAAAGAAAATGGTAGTAGAATTGGCTAGTGGAAAGGAAGTAACCTCTATTGAAACTAAAGGGAAAATACAATGTCAAGTGTTGAATTCTACCTTTGGGATGCTATGATTGTATATTGAAAATGGACTTGTTAGGAATAAAGCTTAAATTTTGTGTGCTGAAGGGGAGATGATTTTCCAAGATTTGGAAGGGAATACCATGATGACATATGAAAAAGCTGGGAGAATAAGACTCCAACTAACCAAGGCCAGTTGACTTTAGAAAGGATTGAGGAAACAACAACTAGTCTATATGATTTGGCTAAATAAGGTAAAAAAGAACTAAAGAAGGAAATTGTAATCCTAGTCCAACGAGTTATAAATTATTGAGGTGTACTATGTTGATTTTATGGTGCAACGATAGGATTGATTTTATTAAAAATTAAGTGTGTTATAGTGCAAGTGGAGGAGGAAAAAGAAAAGAATTTGGAGGTGCATGGCACATCCACAAGGTCTGAAAGCACTCAAGAAACCATGATTATGGCTACAAGCACCCCATGGAATGCATAAGCCATACAAACATGAGAAACATGGATCCACTAAGAAGTAGAAACTAGTGAAAATAATGATAAGGAAAACAAAAAGAAAAATAGAATATTGGAGTTGTAGACTCATTGGTTTTATGTGGCTCTGATTAATTTACATACGATTTTTTTTCATTTTTTTTGAGACTCTACATGGAAGATTAATGTCTGTGGGTCTTTACCTCATGTATCTCTTTGGCATGCTTGTTTGGGGCACATATCCATTAAGGGAATGAAAATGCTTTCTGGTTTGCAGTACCTACCGCCCCTTGACTATTCTCATTTTGATTCTTGTGATCATTGTCTTTATGGCAGGCAGACTAGGTCTACGCATAAGAAGTCTGGTATGTCACGCATGAGTGAGCCCTTGGCATTGGTTCATTCTGATGTCTATGGGCACATGCCCTGTCAAGCTATGGGTGGTGTGAAGTATTTTGTTACTTTTACAGATGATTTGTCACGTAAAGTATGGGCTTATCCCATAAAGCAAAAGTTCGATGTATTGGCAGTTTTTCAAAGATATAGGCTGAAATGCCTATGGACAGATAATGGAGGTGAGTATGTCTCACGTATTTTTTAGCAGTTATGTGATGAGAGGGGTATTAAGCGTTAGTTTACCGCCCCCTACACCCCTCCCCAAAATGGTAGGGCTGAAAGGATGAATAGGGCCATCCAAGGGAGGGTTCGCAGTATGCTTAGCCATGCAAGCCTATCCCAACGCTTTTGGACTGAGGCAGTTACGATTGCCGTGCATATCATTAATAGATCTCCTTGTAGTGCCATTGATTTTCAAGTTGCAGAGGAGGTATGGTCAAGAAATCCTCTCTCTTATGTGCATTTACGTGTCTTTGGATGTGAGGCATTTTGCCATGTGCCCAAGGACAAGCGTAACAACCTGGATCCTAAGAGTGTTAAATACATATTCCTTGGCTATGGAGATGCAAGAGAGATGAGTTTTCGCCTATGGGATCTGCAGTAGGCACAAAAAGTTATCCGTAGCCATGATGTAGTAGTCTTCCATGAAGACAAGATGCATAGGCAGCCTGAGAAGATAGTGGAGATATGCAGGGTTATATTTCAAGAGGAGCCACGAGCTCCCATACAACCAGTTGGACTGCCTACAACAGCAGCAATAGGTACTCATGGCCAGGGTGTTGGACAGAATGTTGAGCAGGAAACAGAGTGTACAGTGCAGCATTCTACTAGAGATAGACACCCACCTAACAGATTTGAGCCCTCCATGCACTATGTCTTGGTTACATATGCAAGAGAGCATGTCACCTATGATGAGGTTATGCACAGGGGTGATAGTCACTCCTGGGAGAGGGCTATGCAGTCTGAGATAGACTCCTTGCATAAGAATATGACTTGGGATTTGGTTTCCTTGCTTGCTAGCAAGAAGGCTCTGCTATGCAAATGGGTGTACAGGTTGAAGAGTATCCCTGAATACCCTAAGCCGGCTTATAAGGCAAATGACATGATATTAGCAGGGAAAGCTCATGATGAGCTAGATGATCTTAAGGCTCAGCTCAAGAAGAGCTTTGAGATGAAGGATATGGGACAAGCCTCTCACATACTTGGTATGCGCATTAGATGCGACATGCATCACGAACTCCTCTACTTGTCACAAAGGAATCACATTCATAAAGTCCTTGAGCGCTTCTACATGCAGGACGTGAAACCTATTGGCTGTCTATTTCTTATGTGAATGTATCACAGGCCGATGTTCCGTAGATATTTTTCCACAGACATATGAGCAAAGGGCCGGGATGGCCAAGATTCCCTATGCATCCACAGTGTGTAGTCTTATGTATACCATGATAGCCACACGTCCATATATTGCCTTTGCAGTTGGTGTTGTGGCACGCTATATGGCTACACTTGGCAAGAAGCATTGGGATGTCGTGAAGGGTATCATGAGGTACTTGAAGGGCACTGTAGATATGTGAATAATATGCTATGGTAGCCAAGATATAGGAGTCGTGGGGTACATTGACTCTGATTATGTAGGACATGCAAATAGTAGGAAGTCCACTTCTAGCTATGTGTTCACCTATGTTGGAGGTGTTTTCTCTTGGATGTCCAGGGTGCAAAAGTGTATGACTCTTTCCACCACCACTGAGGCTGAGTATGTTGCCAAGATAGATTATCTTGGACTCATAAACACAATCTTGAGTGACTCAAACTAAAAGTACCATTCCTTGTTATGAGTGTCAACCAAGTACATGCCTTTATAGCTTTTTGGATAGTATCACTCTCCTCACTGTACATATGGGATTCTGAACATCTCTTCCTAGAGCATACGTTATTTGTCTATCTTGTAACCTCTTCAGGGCATACATCTAGCCTCTATGGGCAAGCATCATTTGCTTTTCTCAACATTCTTTATACTCTTTGAATAATTTACTCAAGTTTGGATCCTTCACTATTGTAGAATAATTTGGCTATCTTTCTTTGCCTTTGAAAGTAAAGAGTGAAAAGGCAAGACATTGTATTGATCTTCCGTTTTAGCTTATTCTCGATGATTCCACTTGCTTTTGCCTAATGCCATCAAGCACCATTTGCTGCCCATTCTTTAAAAACTCCATATACATGTGCTCTAAGACCATAGAGAACTTCCCAAGAGTCTTTAACCAATCACATCGAATAATAACATTCATTGGTCCCATCTTCAAAGCTATAAGATCAACTTGGATAATATAAGTTGGTGATAATTGGATAGAAGTTTATGGACAATTCTCTTTACTTGATTCAAAGGCTCCATTTGCTACTTGTGCCCTTAAGGATATATCCATATCCTTTGATAATAACTTCAACTCATATAAAGGTTTGGCATTTATAGAGCTATATGTGTTAAGAATCGCGTGGTGGTGGGGGGACTTGCTTGAGTTGTTATGCCAAACATACACTGTATACACTAGAGGAAGCTCACTCAAGAACACAAGAAGAGAGATGGAGACCAAAACATTTTCTTATTGGTTTCTTGTTAAGGGCTAAAAGGGCATTCCACATTCCACAATGTAAACCCACCTTATTGTGGTGTGAAAGGGTGCATTATCCCTATATTAACATACGTGTAATATTCAATCAGGGGCCAATTCAATTACATTCTCTCTTCATGTCCATTCTCTCTCTCTCTCTCTCTCTCTCTCTCTCTCTCTCTCTCTCTCTCTCTCTCTCTCTCTCTCTCTCTCTCTCTCTCTCTCTCTCTCTCTCTCTCTCTCTCTCTCTCTCTCTCTCTCTCTCTCTCTCTCTCTCTCTCTCTCATGTAGTTTTGAGGGTTGAGGAAGAGAGGATAAAGGCTGGGCCGCAAGGCCTAGCAACCACTTGTGTTAGGGATTAGATTCCACCATATATTTGCTATTTTATATCTTAATATTAGTATACATGTAGTCTTTTGGATCAGCATGTGTAAAATAGCCTTTAGCTTTCATATGATGATTCACCTGAAAGTCAGTGCACAGATTAAAAAACGTCAGACAGTTGTATTCGAATAGTGGCTTTTAATCAAGAATGGAATACAACTAAGTACAGCACCCAGAACTGGCAAGCTGATGTTTGATCCTATTATCTTATAATTGTCTTTTGAGTGTTATTGTGATTCTCTTCCAAATTGTTCAATGATTATGGTTATGGAAATATGAAACAATGTAGTATTTGATGGTGGTCAGCAATTGTCTGTCGCTGAGTACGATGTATGCTTTGGGTTTGAATATATTGCCTAAACGTTATGAAGTGTTGATGGCTATAAATCCATTCAGGAGGTTCTTTGTTGTATTGTGATGTTCCCTCAGGTGGAACATTGTGTTTGAATTTTTATGGTATTTGAAGAGGGCATAACATTTCTTCTTCTTCGTCTTTTACACAATACAATGTACACAAAGTATAGATAAGATACAACATAAAGGCAAGTGGCCCACTAAGTCAAATAGTGCATAACTGACTACACTAGTCAACTGGCGCTATATTTGTGCCAACTGTAGGTAGGTGTAACAAACTAAATATAATAAGTGATAAGTCAGTGGCCATGGAGTATCATAATGATCATCGACGTGCTAAGTGTAGACGTGCGAACACATCTAGCCAAGCGGTCTATCATCAATGTCCACACGTGTTGAGCTTGCCATCTCAACACTCCCCCTCAGGCTCAAATCTAACTTTGCAACTCCGAGTAAGATTTGGAACTTTTGAAGCTTCTCTGCACCCAATGCCTTTGTTAAAATGTCAGCTATCCGATCTTGTATGCTGACATATACCAAGTCAATGTCTCCGAGAAGTACCTTCTCTCTCAAAAAATGGTAGTGCACCTCAATGTGTTTTGTCCCAGCATGGAACACTAAGTTCCTAGCTAGCTATATGCTACTCAAAAGTTGTCACAGTGAATGACAACTGGACCATCTCCCTGTACATCCAAATCACCTAATAACTTTTGTAGTCATACCACCTCACATGTTGCCATCGCAGCACCTCTAAACTTAACCTCTATACTCGATAAAGCAACTATAGGTTGCTCCATGTAATTGATGCACTACCAAGGGAAAACATGAATCCACTAGTAGATCTTTTGTCTGACATGCTACCAACCCAATCTGCATTTGTATATCCAAACACCTATACATCCTTACTATCTACCTCATAAAAAATTCCATAATGTAAAGTGGACTTCACATACCTCAATATGCATCTAACTACATGCAAGTCACTCTTTCTAGGCATCTGCATAAACTGACTGACAAGGCCAACAACATAGCTCTGGCCTTGTGATAGTCATGTAATCATACTCCCTACTATCCTCCTGAACATAGTAGATTCTTCTATCTCATCCCCAATGTCAACACTCAACTTCACATTTTGTTCCAATGGTACTGAAAGAGGCTTACATGCTATCATACCATACTTAGATAACATATCCAAGCCATATTGCCTTTGGGATATCCATAAACCATCATCACATCTGATCACCTCAATACAAAAAAAGTATCTTAGCTCACCCAAATCCTTCATCTCAAACTTCTTCTTCAAGACGTCCTTAACTTCAGCAATTCCATTGTCACTATCACTTGTAATGATCAAATCATCCACATAGATGACTATGATGACCAAATCTGCATCTCCCCTTGTGACATAAAGTGAGTGATCAGCATTAGAAATATAAAGGCCAAGATTGACAAGATACTCTCCGATCTTTTCAGACCATGTTCTAGGTGCTTGCTTGAGTCCATAAAGTACCTTCTTTAATGCGCACACATACGTGGAATGCTTTAAATCCTCATGACCTGTTGGCTACTCCATATACACCTCTTCTTGGAATTCACCATGCAATAAGGCATTCTTAACATCCATTTGTTGTTGCAAACTCCAACTTTTGACTACTGCCAAGGCAACCACATATCTAATAATTGCCATCCTAGCAATGTCTCTTCATAATCTATACCACATGTTTGAGCATAGCCTTTTGCAACCAGCCTAGCCTTATACCTACTAACTGAACCATTTGTATTATGCTTGAATTTCTAGACCCACTTACAGCCAATAGCTTTCTTTCCCTTAGGCAAGGGTACTAAATCCCAAGTCTTATTGGCTTCTAATGCAGCCATCTCCTCATCCGTTGCTGCATCCCAATGAGCATGACCAACAGCATCCTCAAAAAAAGTGGGCTCAACACCCTCAACTACCTTCACCGTATAAGCATAATGGTGAGATAGATAACCTTCAAAACCAAATCTTTTAATAGGGTGTTTGACCCTACTAGACATGCATACCACTAGATCACTCAGTGGAGCCTTTACATTACTACGTGCTCTCTGTACACCTAATGTCCTAATAGAAGGAATACCAAGCTCATCATCCAAACTTTCTAAACCACTAGAGTCTCCATCAAATCCCAGCTTGTACCATCCAATAGGAGAAGAATTTCTTATAGCCCTCTTTGACAAAGTTATTGGACTATATAAACTTAAAAAAATCTATGATAGCTCAAGGATTAATGTATTTAGTGAAGAGCAAGATTAAGTCAAATCATTCCTAGTGAAATTTGCACTAGATTTGAAAAAAATGGCATGTTGCTTGGTGCTGCATCAAATGCATTGATTTTTGTGTTGGGGAGGGGTGCCTTGATGTGCTTGAAGTCCTTTTTTTTTGGAAATTATTCAATGGATAAAGAGAATCAAGTCCTCCATGACATGTAGGTATGATAACCAAGAATTAGGCAATGCAAGTTAGAGGGTTTTAATGAAGACAATGTGGTTGAGTTTGGCTTATGTGTTGAAAGGAAAATGCCAAAATTTGAAAGTGGATTCTAATGCATGTATCTAGGATGTTCCTGCTTTGATATCATGTTGGAAACATGGAGGTTCATGGCAATAAATCACATGATCAATAATTATGCTAAGGTGGAAAATAGTGAAACATTGTCCTGATATGTAATACATACAACTGAAAATAGATGTGCTAATAGAAATCATGTTAATGATAAGAGAAGATACAATGGATAATGAGATCTCTTTAAAGCTAGGTAGAGCTAGACTACTGTACTCTCAATTGTGTGTCTCTTACAAATGATGATCTAGAGCCTCTTATATAGGCTAATACAAGTTACAAGGTAAGTTACAATATGACATCATGGATGTGACTACATACAATATTATTCTCTAACTAAGGGATAATTTTTATGATCATATTATAAGAGCTTTGTTTCCAATGCTCAACAAAGTGTTGTTCTACACTTCTAGACCCAAATTCTAAAAAGTGAGATGCCTCACTCAAGGTAATAGTTTTTCTAGGTGACCTTAGGGTGCCTTGCCCTTAATGGGCTGTGATATTGTGTGGTGGGGGGAAGGGCTACAAGGTTAGGATCAAAGTCTACTAGCTAAGAGCAAAGACTCATCCAACTTGAGGAATCCTAGGTGATGGGATAGTGTGTGCACTTGAACTAGATTCCTTTTTTTTTCATATACTCTTTTATTTCCTATTCTCCTCACTTTAACATTGTTGGAGAGAGTGGTTTCAAAGATTTTCCAAGCAAAGATTTCTAATCATATAACTCTTGAGAGCTAGCAGAGGGAAGTTGTATCATTCATGTTTTTTAGAGTTTTAATCAATGCCATTCCTTCCTAAATAGGGAAGCCTCCATGTAGGCATCCACAAGGTTTCTTCTTCACTTCAATTGGGATTCATAGCCTCACACTATTTTGGGCATATCAACACTTTGTTATGCCAGTAAATCAACTAACTCCTTTTGCCATAATCCGGATTTTTGTGCTTTCTGCTACAACCACATTTTTCCTAGCTACACTCCCATTCTGATGATTTCCAATACCATCACAATACTTTTGGAGTCCCTTAGGAGATACAAAGAAAAATATATGGGCGACTCTTTGAACCCCCCTTGCTCTATCATAGAAATCATGTTATCCTAATTGGTAAGAATGGGCTCCCACCTCTGTTGAAAGGGTATATCTTTCATGTGTTGGGGCCATCTAGCAACTTTCTTTTTATTTTATCCATTCTTTCATTTATTCTTTGCTTGGTTTCCATCATCACTTTCAAGGAGGTGGGTGCTTCCATGCATTCATACTCTTGCAATATTTAACCCTTGGCTTCCATTGGATCCCATTCTTCTACCTTAAACATTAGAGGGGATGGAGGCTATTATTCAGTGGTTGGGAATGGTTCATTGGCCACTAGCATGCCAATCACTCTTAGTTTCTTATGGAGAGTCTCACTTCCCTTAGCTATAGCACATAATCCTCCTTTGTCATCTTGTACTCTAGTAGAGCTAAGATTGTTACTATGCTTTTCTTGAATGCACTTCTAGTGAGCTATAGATTCCTTTTCAAGTTCTCATTTGTGTCCCTTTCACCCATTTTAGTTAGTTTTAGTAGAACATTGGCAAAGCTTTGTTATACCTGCATAATTTCTTCTTTCACCCTCACTCTGTCTTTTGTCCAATTCTTCTCATACTATCATTGTGCTAGCTTCATGGCCACATCCAATATAGGGGTCACATTCTTCTCTTCCTACTAGTTCTTTTTTTGCACTAGTCCTCTGCTCTACTACACTATTCCTTCCAAGCTTGGGCTCAACACTGTTCACTAGGCTTGGAGGTACTCATAATTTTGACACACTTGCTACTTCATTGGCCAACTCCACTACCTTTTCATTTTCTTATTCTACCTCATCTTTTGGTTTTTTTCTTTGTCCAATTTCCTTTTTAAGTGCTCTTGCAGTTTATCAATTTATTTAGCTCTACTTCCAATAGGACCTTCTCTTCATTGGGAATTTCAATTTATCTTCCCAGTTGCACTTGATTCTCTTTCTTCACTTCATATTGTTTCTAAGGTTCTTCGTGCCTTTTTCCTATACCTGTCCTAGCTTTAAGTGACTCTAATTTTTTTTAAAGGTTGAAAGACTCCCTAACTTTCATTTGTTAGTATGTTGCATGAGTCTGTTTTTCTTTTTTAAGTGTGACTAAGGTGGTGTTTCTTTCCCCATCTAATTGATATCTTTGGTCCTCCAATTCTTTTAGTAAGTCTTTGAACTCTAGTGCAGGGCTTTGTAAGAGAAGAGGCACAGAATGAATTTTTCTTGGACTCTATCTTTGTGATCAATGGCCTTTTAGTACTTGTAGTAGTGACTACCTTTGATCTCACTTAGGAGAGTGTTGCAAGTTGCACTTCTAGCTCATACACCCTATCTTCTAGATTTTCCTTAGAGCTACCCTTGTTTGTGGTTGCTAGAAAGGATGGTTTGATGGTTATGATTACAGTGATGGGACTTTCAAAGGAGCCTTGCCTTTGCCTACTACTAGTGGAGGCTATGAGGTTCTTGCGACACTCATGCTTGCATAGTGTTCAATTCCTACTTTTGTGAAGATCCCCTGATTAGGCTCCATGAGTGCAAACTTCTTTGGCCCTTGTGGGTTTCTCAATTGATCTTCTAATAGCCAAGGCTAGACCCTATATCTCTTTCCTCCATCACTCCTTCTCTTTCTCTTTTCTTCCATTCCTCCTCTTTCCTTTATGATTCCTCTTTAGCTTTTTCTATAGCCTTCTTCTCCTCTCATGCAAACTCTCCTCATTTAGTGGGCTAGTTCAATAATGATCTTTTTTCTCCTTACTTCACTAGAGGTGGTTGATCTTAGCATCTCTAATTGTACTTTCTATCGTTCCTATTGTTCTCCAAGTCCATTCTTGCTTTGAGTCCTAGAATCTTTTGCTTCTCATCTGCAGTGGTCATTCTAGTGCTTGAGGCTAAGAGGTTTCTATAACAACATGTTCATATGCTCAATGTCTTGGCTATGGCATGAAATGGTTTCCTTGATGTAGTGTTAAAATTTGTTTTTTCCACTATTCCTACTTCTATTCTAGCATTCCCACATGATCCTAATCATTGTAAGCTATGCCACGAATCACACCGTGGGGGGTTTTGCTTGAGCAAATTGCACCAAATGCATATAATACATGTAAGAAAAAGCTCATTCAAGGACAAAAGAATAGAAATAGAAGCCAAAATGTTTCCTTGCTTGTTTTTCTTTCTTTTTTCTCATAGAATACAATGTATAGAAAGCATAAATAAGATACAATATAAATGAAAGTGGCTTATTAAGTCAAATAGTGCATAATTAACTATACCAATTGACTAGCAATAAAACTATACTAGCTATAGGTACGTCTAACTAACCAAATATAATAAGTGATAAGATAGTGGCCGTGTGAGGATCATTATAACCATTGACATGCTAAGTATAGATATATGGATCTATTTAACCAAGTAGTCCATCATCAATGTATGCAATGTTGAGATTTCCATCTCAACACTTACCCTCAAGCTCGACTATATCTCCACAACTCCAATTAATCTTTGAAATTGTCAATGCTTCTCTACATCCAAGGCCTTCATGAAAATGTTAGCTAAATGATCCTATGTGCTAATATACACCAAGTCGATCTCATCTCACAAGTACCTTCTCCCACACAAAATAGTAATGTACCTTAATGTGTCTTGCTATATGTTTCTCATGTTTTCAAAGTGAATGACACAATGAGACCATCTCCCTACACATCCAAATCACCCAGTAACTTTTTCATTCGTAACATATTGCATGCCACCATAGCAACATCTCTATACTTAGCCTCTAAACTTGATAAAGCAATCATAGATTGCTTTCTACTTCTCCAAGTAACCACCACACTATCAAGAAAAAACATGAATCCTCCAATAAATCTTCCATCAGAATGCTACCAACCCAATCTATATCTATGTACCCAAACACATGTATATCCTTACATGACTCATAAAAAGTCCATAATCAAGGTGAACTTTACATATCTCAAGATGCATCTAACTACATCCAAATGAGATCTCCTAGATACCTACATAAATAGACTTAAAAATCTAACAACATAGCTTAAGTCTAGCCTTAGTCATATAAATTCAACTGCCTACTATCCTCTTAAACATCATAGGGTCTTCTATCTCATCCCCAACATTAGTTCTCAATTTTACATTTTGCTTCAATGGCACTTATAGAGGCTTGCATGTTGTCATATAATAATTTGATAACTAATAGATAGATCATTACAATTTGGCATCTTTTTTGTCATTACTTGCAACACTAATAAATGCACTTAAAGATGTGGGGTTGGATTCACTATTAGATGACGTCTCTAGTCCACTAAGGATCCATGATTTCTACTTGTCTACCTAGATGTGACTATCATGATTATAAACATCGCCCAATGTATCTCTAGTAGATGCATACCAATTGCTTATTCAATCAAAAATAACATATGTGCTCAGTCTAAACTCACCCGTTGATATGATTATAATAGTTTTCAAGTGTGATACATTAGGTTTCTTACCTATAGAAAGTTCTTCTAGGTTCATGCCATGAACTATAGTTGTGGGAGTTTTACTCATAATTTAGATAGCAATATGAACATCCTCAAACCAAAAATACTTGGACATTTTCTTTTTATCCACCATCAATGTCCATGCAACTTTTGCAATATGCTCATTTTTTCTTTCTATAATCCCATTTTGTTTTGGGATACACCTACATATAAACTATCACTTTATCCCATCAAACCTCAAAAAATCACTAAAATCATGAGCAAGGTATTTTGTTTCTTACCTTAAGCACTTTCAAGATTTCTTCTATTTCAACAATAGCCTTGAAAGTTTTAAAGTGCTCAAACACTTCACTCTTTTCCTTCATAAATATATCCACAAATTTCTAGAATAGCCATTAATAAATGTAAAAAAATACTTTTTGCCATCAATTTCAACATAGTCCCTTCCCAAATTAACATGCTTCACAAAGATTATATTTGCATGTCCAATATGTTTGTGCCATATTTCAATGTTTGCAACCACACCTTTGCCTTTACCATACATAGCAACATTTATAGCTAGAATTTCAATATCCAAAGTGCACATTTGGCCAGCTTTTCTTCCTTTTATATATTATTAAATTCTTTAATAAAGTAGCCCTTCACATTAAATCTAACATGCAATCCTTGCTCTACCATCTAACCAACCGATACCAAATTCTTTGTGATGAAAGGGACATGTAGTACATCTAATGAATACTTTATTTGATCATCATAAAAGGACAATGAAAATTTTTCAATGTGTGAAATTGAGTGGTATGAATTATTGACCATCTCTATATAACCTAGACTTTCTAAATCATATATCTCCATTCGATATGACTTGAAATATGATTAGGTGCACCTCAATAACTTGTTTTGCTAGTTATTGCTAGTATGACACATAACCCAGTCTCCTAAAGAGGACATGCCACATCTGCTTCTTGAACTTGAGTAAAATGCTGAGACATCTTCAACACTTCTTTTTTAGGATTCACCATGCATGTTGATATCTTGAGTAATCGTGAGGGAGACCAACTCATCAAAATCTAAAAATGACTTCCATATATACATAGAAGCAACATAATATTTCTAGATCTTTTCATTATTAAGGCCACCCAAAGTAGAAAAAATCAAATCATCATCATTAGGACTTCTCTTTATTAAGGGCACCCAAGGTGGAAAAATATTTCTTGGCCTTCTCATTATTAAGGCCACCCAAAGTAGATAAAATCAAATCATCATCATTAGGCATTGCTATTAAGGCATGTACAATGTTCCCCACCTTCAAAACCTACTCATTTACAAACAAATTTCCTTTCTTCAATGTGTCTAACTCTTGTTTAAGTTGGATCTTCCATGGCTTTATATAAACTAAGAATATATTTTCAAAGGTTTTTCAAGCTACATGCAAATTTTGTGCATTTCTTATATACCCTGGCATAGTGTTATTGACTATGATTTTGCATAAAACCAATAAATTACTTTTTGTTCTTTTTCATTTCATTCTTTCCACGCCTTTGATTCTTCTACAATCACATAAGATCACTTTTTTCATCCTTCTCTTCAGCTAAGACAAACTCCTAGATACCTTTTCTAATAAGAAAGTTCACTACATGCAACTCTCATGATGGGTAGTTGTTCTTGTCTAGCTTCTCAATAATAGGGCTTCTACTTTTCTCAATCATCATAACAAAACTAAGTACCAAACAACAACAAGAAAGTCTTTTGCAACCTTTCACATAATGCACAATACTAAACTAGATATCCTTTCTCATTGAGGATTGCTCAAAAATACATACAATCTGTGACCTATTTTAGGATAAACCTTATGGTTGTTTCCTAACAAATGCCTTAGAACTTACAAATTTGAAATATATAACATGTGTGAATGGCTGACACGATCAAAATTAGAGTAAATCCCAAAATGGTTATCTATAACCTTGACAAATGGCCTCAAATAGCCAACAATGTAATGAAAAACCTCAAGGGCTAATTTGTAGAATATACACTATTCTATTTGCACACCAAATCTCATAGCAATTTGATATTTTTTCTCTACCTTGATTTCAGTGCCTCCACAGGCACTATCCAAGGAAAAGAGAGTGTGTGTGGAACAACTTCTTACTAATTGCTTTCTTTCTTGATTCATTACTCATTCTCCTTTACTTTAGTCTTGAAAACCATCCTCTCTTAGTGGCATTGCTCTGATGCCATGCAACAAACCACATGGTGGGGGGGGTTTGCTTGAGCTATTGCATCGAATACACATGATGTATGTAATAAAATCTTACTAAAAAGCATAAGAGGAGAGATGGAGGCCAAACCATTTTTCTAGTTTTTCTTCATTTTTCCTTATACAATACAATGTACACAAAGTATAAATAAGAGAGAATATAAAGGAAAGTGATCTACTAAGTTAAACAATGCACAATTGATTATACTAAAAATTGATTGGGCACTATAACTATGCTAGTTGTAGATAGGTATAACTTACTAAATATAATAAGTGATAATTCAATGGCCATGTGAATATCATAATGACCACTAACATACTAAGTGTAAATGTGTGGACCTATGTAACTAGGCAATCCATTATCAATTTCTACACATGTTGAGATTACCATCTCAAAAAGTTGAACTTGGTGCTAGAGAATAGTGTGTACATTAGCTTTGCTTGGCTCTTCACAATAGGATTTGCAATGTCTTCTATGTGTATACCACTGTTCATGAGAACCCTATGCTTTCTCATACCCAACCTAGTGTATACATCTATTTTTCTTCTTAGTATCCTTTTTTCTTTATCTAGAAACTCTAGGGCCTTATGTACCACATTTGATTGTAGTGGTACTTCAACCTACTATTGGCCATTAACATCCTCCATCGTGATTACTCCATTGCTCCTATTAGGATCATAGGTTGTGAGGAACTCACTACACTTGTCATAGTCCACCTCCCCTTCAAACATGTTAATGAATGTTTTCAATATGCATCTATCCATGGTTGTGAGAGAAACTCTCACTACAATTGTCATAGTCTACCTCTTTTTCAAAAAATTTCATGTATGCCTTCAATATATATTTATCTTCTAGATCTTTTTCTTTAGCATCCTTGGCAACTACCTTTGCAAGGTTATGGATGCGACGGTATCATAGGTGGCAATACCTTTTGGTTTTTACCCTTGAATTTTATTTCACCCAATCCTCTTTAGTAAATGGTAGTTGGGGATTGATGATTCTCTCCTACTTTCACAACCTTGGCCTACCATTTCAATGAACCTAAAATAATACATGCTAGTGAGACCATGAGAAAAAGAATTTTTTGTTAATACAAAAAATTCAAATTTAACTTATTCACAAAATTTTTGTCTTAACTCCTATTGATTTTCATTTTTCCTATTGAACTATTCAATATTTTATTTCTATTGTGAGTTTAGTCTTATTTTAAGCTCGAGCTATCCCTAATTTTGCATCTACAATGTCCCTCTCCCACCTAATTGAATGCAATATTTCCTAGGATTATGAGAGGCAACTTGGCAATATGTTAATTCTGATGTAAGAATATTTTTTCCTCACAATGCGTGTATGCACTTATTTATATGTATTGTAGTATATAATAGATAGTTTATCAATTAAAGCAAAAGAACCAACCATAAAAGTGAGGATTATACATGAATCTAGCATAATGATCCATGTCATGTGGGTGTATATATGACATGAGCTATGTAGGTCAAGATATCCATTAGGAAATTGCCTAAACCTGCTCGCTGATAACATGAAGCTCTTTCTCATCAAGGATTTAGTCCAAATAAGGTGTAATAGTTGCTTAGGACTTTGTCCTAGTCATTACCATCCATACTCCATCAGAATTATCAAATTTTGACTTGTTTGGGTAGCCACCTAGCCTTATCTCACAATGATCACCTGAAGGGTCCTATATGCCTAATAGTTACTAATGGCATTCTACTGCTCAACCAAGATTATCACATTGTATTCAATCACGTATTGAGAGTGGACTAATCACCGCACTTGGTTCAAATAGAGTGAGAGACAAGGGGAAGTGGGACTCAACTCCTCTATTGCACATAAGGAAAATCTCAACTCTAGTGTAAGAAAGGCAGTTTCTTCTAAGAAAGAAAACCTTAAAACAAACCATGAAATATTGCAAAAGCCATAACCAAGGTGGCCATAGTTAATACTTAGATTATCATGTGGAACAAGTGCAATAGAAAATATGTGGATGGCAGCAAGATACCCACCTCTTGCTATAGTAGAGAAAGGTATGCATCCCTTTGATATGATTAGAGGTCCAAGACTAGGAATTCTCAAGTGGAATATAGATTAATGGCAAAAAGATGTGCACATGTTACATTCTTTACCTTTTATACTCTTTCCTAAACCTATGCTTTATTACAAGCCTACCCAACCTAAAGAAGCTTTGTCCCCTTAAAGTTTGGAAAGTACATGAAAATTATAATGGAATGCACAAAAGAGCTTTGGAGGATGTAGATCCACACTGGGAATCATGGAGAAGGTCCCCTTGAAGCAAGGAATTACAAAAAGTGAATAATTGTAAACTCCTATAATTCTCTAGACAAGGCTATCAAAAGGAAAAGTGCCATAACTTGGAATATGTATGTCCAAATTTAGCAAGTAAAGTGTCAGTAGAAAATAGACAACGTACAGAAGCTTATCCATCCATAAATATGACATTTTGACCAAGTTAAGACAATTTATTTTGCTAAAGAAATTTAATACAACAAGCTGACATATTCAAGAATTCATTGTTCTTCATGTAAAAGCCAAGGAAAAGAGTCAAGATATGATGATGGCTTCCAAGTAGACTCTTCCACAGGTAAGCCCCACCGTTTAACAAGGTGTTCTTGCACTGATCAATTCCTCAAAACTTTCTCTAGAATTGGGCACTTTTGAAAGATCTAATCATCTTGTTTAAATTCTAAAGATCTTATTTTCTCATTCACATAAGCCTTCATGATATCTTGAGCTTTGCAAATGTTATCCTTACATTGAATCATCAAAGCTTCCATCTTCTCAAATTTAGCCTTGTGGATTCACATCATCATTGAAAAGGGCAAACATGAGGGTGAAAGGCATTTGCACTTTGTAACTATAAAACACTTCAAATGGCAACATGCAAATGCTCATGGATGAGTATTGTTATAACAACATGTAGCTAGATGTAGCCATTGGTCCCAAGAGGCTTGAGTATCATGATAAAAGTGATGAAGATAGACTTTCACCACTTATTGAAGCACTCTATTTGCCCATCTATTTGGGGGTAATATACCATGCTAGGAGCCAATTTGGTGTCCATAGAAGAGAATAAATACTTCCAAAACATCAACTTAGTATCACAATTGGATACCATCTTGAATGGCATCCCATATGACCTTGAAAACACCCTCCATAAATTTATTTGGCCATGTTTGATAAAAAATTGGACCTTAATTGGAATGAAATGGGCTAATTTAGTTAATCGATCAACCACCACATAAATGCTATTCCATCTATACTTCATAGTAGGCAATGTCATGATAAAATCCATGCTTATGGTAGTCCACTTCCCTTGAGAAATGGGTAACAACTAAAGCAAACCATCGGATAAAAGCATGGAATCTTCATTTTGTTGGCAATGCAAACATTATGTAGCATAATCTTTAATATCTCACAAATTTCCCTTCCAATAAAAGATATTATGGATAGTGTAAAATGTTTTGAATAGCCCATGATGGCTTGCCAACAGTGAGAAATGCATTTCTCGCAAAATATGATAGTTGAAATATATTTGGGGTGGTAAATAAACCTATCCTTTATACCATATAAGTCCATTATGCCATGTAAAATTAGTATACTCTTCACCTCTTCCTTGGTGAAATCCTTTCATCATAGTGGCTACTTTCATCAATCAAATACTCTTCTTGTATGTCATGGATCCAATCTTTTTTTAGGGCAGAGATTGTAAAAAGTGAGCACATCCACATTCTTGACAAAGCATCTGCCACAATGTTGTCTTTATTGACCATGTAGGAGATTTCAAAATCATAGCCTTCAAGTTGAGAGCATAATTTAAATGCCTAGGATATGATGAAAAAGATAAGAATTATGTAAAATTTACAAAAAATTCAAAGCCTAATGAAAGTGAAAGACGTGGATTTGATGATTTTAAACGACCGTGGAAGACAGAATTCAAATTTCAACCTTTGTAGTGGTTGCGGATTTTTCATAATTTTTTTGAGTGCCGCAGATGAAAGTAGGATGAGTTCTTAGCCATTTAGGACTTCAAGCTAGACACACAGGACTTTTCAAACATGAAATTGGTCATCGGACAAGGGAGAAGTGGGAGACATTTGAAGGGCCAAAATTTGGCCAAGATTTGAAGGGTGTCATAACCTTAGGGCCTATTAGGCCCAAAATTAAGCACCATGGGGGGCGCTGGGGGGGTGGGGGGTGGGGGTTTGAAGGCTTGCTGATTAGAACGATGCCTCTTCATGGCGATTTGATGGATGGGGGATGGAGGGGTTGAGAATACAACATGATTCCTCTATTTTTTCACTTCCAATTGCCACCTTTCTCATGTAAAGGGTGGAGATCTCCAAATTCAATATTTCTCTCTCCTCCCTCTCTGTCCTCTTGATGCATGTTTCTATGGTTCAATTTATGAGAGAAGGGGGTGGGCTAATTTGAGAGATTTCGATTGGGAGATGATGCTGAGGCACGATGAAGCATAGATCAATGTTTGGAGTAGTGTTAGTAGCTGTTAATAATGAGCATTAACGGCCTTCCAAATATGAGATACATATGAGATAAAGTGTGGTTTTATGAGTAAGTGATAAATTTCATCATTTTATGATAGATATTGATTGCAAATGGTTGAAAATGATTGCTCTTAATTGTCGATGATCTATTTTATGAGAAACATTAAGAAAATCAACAAGATTCAGTCCTTTATTGATTTTTTCTATAAACACGTAAAACTTGTAAAATTGTGATTTTAAGAAAAATCATAGATTTTGAGGGTTTTGATGTGTCAATGTTGTTCTCATGGGATGAAAAGAGGAATGAAAATAATTCTCACCAAGTCTGATTAACTCACATTAGAAAATTGAGAAATATCAGTATTTATTGATAAATAAATAAAAATAAAAAAATAAAAATAGATTTTTGTACTTAAAATTAGATTAAAAATATATGTATCTATGGATATACAGTAGGGCTAAAGCATGAGGTTTAGCCTCAAGTTATCCCTATCTTAATGTTAAAGTGAGTATTTATTGCTCTTTATGAAGAAAAATACATCAAAATGCTCTCTAAGCCTACCACCGAATGCACAACCTTCAATGATAGGGAGAGGGAGGGGCAATAAGTACTCATTAAATGCTGAATCTTATTTTTCTGATGCATTTTACATATAGGATATCTACGTTTTGAGAATTAAAGGGTTCAGTAGCACGAGCATGTGCTTGAGGCTGACCCTATGCAATGCAGCAATTACGTTTAGGATGAAAGCATGAAAATAAATGGTTTTGCACTGTCATAATGTTGTTTTAAATGAATAAAAATGATTGAGCACCATGAATCATTCACAGTTGCATTGCATTTAACACATGGTATCATCCTGGATGCATGGCAATTATCTTCATAAACATTGACCCACACTAAGGGTGAGGTATCCCAAGCCGTAGGGCTAGTTATTCGTTTCCTTTGGGAAATCTTCAATGAGGATTATCTTTTATCTCCTAGAATGATTGTTTAAAAGAGAGGAATGTGCCGTGAACGTGCTTTATGTATTCACGGTGCATCTTGGGGCTAATCCTTGAGGTGTAAGAGAGTTGTAGAGAGTCGTAGAGAGTCGTAGAGGGGCCGCATCAATTAGCTAAGAAGTGCTCTTTGTGTATGTTTTATGTGGTGTATAACACCAATATGTGTAGGGACTCCTTGTGAGGAGTTTGGGAAGGGTTATTCATTGGACTATAACCCATACAAGCACCTATTTAGTTAGATCAAGGTGTAGCCTCTCAACGCTCCTAGACGCGAGGTCATGGGGTGTTTTGGTTGAGTATAGAGGCCCTCAGCTAGAGCCTTAGAGCCAGTGTCACTCCCATTTTAGGTTCTAATAGGTGGTGCATTTTCTAGGAGCCGCTAATAAGTGGCGATGTCTGAATCTTGGTCTCAATAGGGACTAGTTTAGTAGTGCATGTCAAAAGGCAGTCAAATAGATACAAGTCAAGCTGAGCTTCAGAAGAAAGAAAGAGCTGAAAGGGCTTGACGGCAGGACAAGATTATTAGGAAATATTCTCCTCAATGGAGTGGTCTGATATTCCTACAAAGGAGGGGTCTTAGCAACCCTAGTTTTACGAACAATCTGTTAGGAGAAGGAAGAAGTTCTAGTACTTCGAGTGTTCTAGTTAGTCAGCCCACTTCGAGTGGGGTAATAGTTCCCATAGTTCACGGACCCTTAAGGAATCCAATCATCATGGCAAAACCCATTGCAATCCCAGTAGAAACATTGGACTTGCCAGCCTTAGGATTTCCTCTATCCATTTTTAATGTGTTAGTAGAGGAAGATGTGGAACTTCATATTAATGAGTTCCGAAAGTTAATGTTCAACTATCAAATCCAAAATGAAGACACTTGATGATGTTCTTTAATATGAATTTGAAAGAATGAGCTATAGTATGGTATCACAGCCTAGAGGCTAGAACCATAACTACGATTGATCTATTTTTAACGACCTTTCAAAGAGATTTTTTTCCTAAAAGGGGAGGTTAGTATTGGCTACATGTTCTCAATGTAACACGCCAAGAACCTCACAAGAATGTTCAAGGCTATGCCAAGAAACTGAAGGAATTATTTCATAAGTTATATACTTATATTCCCATTCCAACTACTGCTTAGCTACAATACTTTTTGCATGGGCTGGACTCCAACATCCAGGTACAATTGAGCAGTGTTGCTCTTGCTAACATTGATAGGCTATTACATGAGTAGAGGAGGTAGAGTCATGATTACAAGCGGCATATACCTCTAGGGCAAACTAGAATCTGAGTCTAGGTACTGGAAATACTTTGGCATAGAAAAATAGAGGTCCATGCACACCCATGAGTACTTCCAATGGGAGAGAAAGCATGATTCAAAATGTGCCCATGTTGCCAACTCCTCCCAATGTGACCATGCCTATGGTCAGTCAAATGGCCCTACCAAATGTTGGAAGCCAAATGACAAATTCTAATGTTTTTCTGAGGAATCAGCAGCCAATTCCCAATCCAGTGGTTAGGCCAATGGAACGACATGTAGAGAATTGTGGCTATGAGTCTAGCACTTTCAAATGTTCTTGGCAAAGTTAAGGACATGATGAAGCACTATACCAATATGATAATGGAACAGTAAAAACAAGTAGCTATAGATGTCAATTTCCTTAAGAAGCATTAGAATTTGATAGGGAATCGATGCCATGAAGAGGGTGCCCCCTCAAAATTCAGCTGTAAGTGGTGTCGCAACCAACATTTCCCTAGGAATTGTCCAAATGTTAAATATGACATATGTGGCAAGTCAAGCCACTAAGCTAGTACCTGCTAGAGCAAGATTAGCTCTCTCCAACAAGGAAGTAAACAGCCAAGTCCAATCAACCATTGAGCGTAAGTGAATAATCTCCAACAAGATGAGGGACAAAAACAAATACTACAAAGTAGAAAGACTATTGTAGAGGAGCTGCCTAGTGGTAGTGGAGTCCAGTCTTATTGAAGTTATATGTGTCAATGGCACTGAAGCTTCTAATCTAGAGTCATTACAAGAGGTCAAAATGATAAAGACGATGACAAAGACAAGGTGAAACTAGTCAAGGGAAATCCTAAGCAAGATGATAAGGGACGCAAGTCCTTAATCTTGACATAGAAGAGGATCTCTAAAAGCCATTGATAGTAAAGCTAACCCCAAGAACGATAAGGAATTGCCAATGAAGAAGGCAAAGGCCAAGAAAGAGGCACCAAAGCCTGTTCAAAGACCAAAGGAGTGAATGGTCTGGCAAGAGAAGAGAGTTATTGCTAACTATCATGAATTTGATTTAGTAAGTTCTCTTTGCAAGGTGAAGCTGGATGTAAATCTCTTGTAGTTGATTAAGCTGTCTCCAGGAGTACGTAAAGAGTTTAAGAAGATTTTGCACACTAGGTATATTGTGGAGCCCTTGGTCATAGTGCGAGTAGGAGATGATTGGTTTGAGCATGTTGAAAATCATTGTCCAAGGTAGTAGCATATGTTGATGGCATATTAGTGGCACATGCTATTGTGGACATGGGATCCTCCATCAACATGTTTGGAATTGATGGAGAGGTTAGGGTTGGAAATCCAAAAGGATGCCTCCACAATTCTCCGAATTGCTGATGACAATTTAAGGCAACCTGAAGGTTACATCATTAAAGTCCATGTGATTGTCACTAATGTGGAATGCATTTTGGACTTTAGGGTTATCAAATTTGCAGGATGGCCTAGCTATCAAGTATTGCTAGGTAGGCCATAGATCTTATAAGCAGATTGTCAAGTTGATATACTCGTTGGTTGCTTGATCTTTGGTAGAGATGCCAAATGTGTAGTAGTAGATGCCTACCTTGAATCTCCTCAAAGTGAGAGATTTCCTTTATCCTCTACAGAGTTAGATATATTAGGGGATCCATATGCTACTGAGATGTCATCAAGTGAAAAATCCAAGGAAGGGTCCACTATAGAGGATATCTATCAGGTAACTTTGAATGAACGGATAGAGGCTTAGGATAGGACTTGAGACGTGAATCTAATTGATTTGGGACCTTGGGATGATGAATGATTCACGACCAATTAAATTAGGATCCATGCTCAGTTTGGAAGAAAGGGAGGACTATGTGTCCCTGATTTAGGAATTCTATGTCATCTTTGCTTGGAGTTATGATGAGCTGAGAGGCATTCCTCCCAGCCTAGCTGTTCATACCATTGCCTTAAAGGAAGGTAGCCATCCTGTGTGACAAAAAGTAAGGTGTATGCCTTTTGAACTAAGGAATGGGTTATTCAAGGAATCGACAAAATTATGGAAAGATGACCTAATATTTTCCATAAAACACATAGAGTGGTGTTTACCAGACATTATCAAGAAGAAGATTTGTAATCAAATTTGGCTTTGCATAGATTTTAAAGAGCTTAGCAAACGGTTAAGGATTACTATCCATTACCATTCATTGATCAAATTTTAGATCAGTTAGTAGGTAGGAAAATCTATTCATTTATGGATTTCTTTGCTCGATACAACCAAATGGCTATTTCACAGAAAGATAAGTTGAAAATAACATTTATAATTGTCTTTGGTACCTTTGCATATCACGTGATAGCCTTTGGGTTATGCAATACGCCTGGTTCTTGGCAACGAACTGTTGATAAGAATTTTGGTGACATCTCCCCAAAAGAGTTAAAAGTTTTCATCAATGATTTGGGGATAGACACCATAAGGGATAGACAATTGATTATTTTAAGAAAATGTTTTGAGCATTGCAGATAGTTCTATAGTAATGATGATGATCTTGATTGTCTTGAATAGTCTTGGTGTGGCTTGACAATTCCAACGCTACAATGGTAATTTTTCTCATGGTGCATGGTGGTCGCTATGCTATGAGCCTAACCTTCTACCAATTATAGGTGGGTGCTCTCATCAAGGAAATTGAGAGGCTCCAAAGTTGGTGATGAGCCCCCTTAAAATGGGTGAAGGGAAGGAAAAATATCATGATTTGTTTGGCCCAAGAGCAACCCTTAATGTGGATGTTAACAATAAATGTGGACGAAAAAGTAAAAGGAAGTCAAAGAAAAGCCAAAGTCAATGCATTAAATTTATTTTTTGAATGATCATTATCTTTTGAAACTTTAGTGTATTATTTTGGGCACTTGTGTTATTTCATAGACACATTATATTTATATTTATATCTCCTACTCTTGTATTTGGCATACCCCAACTATTGTATAAAAAACAAGCTAGTGAGTCGTAAGAAACTTTCTAATTAAATCTTAAACTTGGATGGCAGAATGTACCAAAGAAAAGTAGGTATTGTCAACATTGTCAAAAGGTTGATCACTTTGATAATGAGTGTCGTTTAAAGGCTAAAGGCAGTTTGCCCAACTCCCTTTTCAAGCATATCAGGTGAGGGCTCTCTTGACCCCCTTGCACAGCCGAGACAGCAGGGTAGACCAATTGCTCACATGGTAGTTGACTCCTTTTCCCCCCCAACACCTAAGAAGCTGTTAGAAATGTCTATCCATTCTGTTGTTTTGGACTTTAGAGTTGAGAGTACGAATAAGCAGCTTGTGGGAATCTTATCCAAGATAGTGTCTGAAAGTAAGTGAGGTTGGGATACAAAATTGTATGTGGCAGTTTGGGCTTACAATACGACATTTAAGAGAGTGGCCATACCCCGTTCAAATTGGTATATGGGGAAGAGTGTGTCTTGCCATTGGAAATAGAGTTGCCTACCACTATGCAATTTGCTATTTCGTTGGGTAAGGTAGAAGCATTATAGGAAATATTTATTTCTATTGTGCATCTTGATGAAATTCGATTGTAGACTCTATTACATCAAGAGGTAGGGAAGAAGAGAATGAAAGCACTTCACGACCTTCGGGCTAAGAAATATAAATTTGTGAAGGGTTGGTTGGTGCTGTACTATGATGCTCGTCATGAGCTATTTCTTGGTAAACTAGAACCCAAATGGGATGTGCCATATAAAATTATCAGTATAGGAAAAAATGGCTCTATAGCCCTTTTAGCAGACTTACAGGGGGTAGAGTTTAAAAATAAGGTAAAACTTTAATAAGTTGAAGCCTTATTATGTGTAAGGCCTAACGTTGGGCTTGGTGCGTGTGTGTGTCCTTCAGGGTTCAACTTGAACTTGCAGTAGGAAGAATCATTCCTTATCTTGACCATCTGTATTTAGAATAGCATTACCATCAAGGTCAAGTAATCTAGTGGAGTAAAGGTTATCATATTATTGAGTGGCAAGGCAGATCTTTCACGTGGGATATTAAGGTCTACGTCCACCATTGTCAAATGTTTATTACGAGTGTCCCTCAGCAAGGAAAGAGGGATTGTACATGTTACACATCCTCTCTCACAGCTCGGTTTTGATTATCATAGTATGAATGACATGATTAGTATGGTGTGACCTATCAATGAAGATTAGGTCTATAGTTTTTATTTTGACAGAGCTTCTAGAGGGCCCACTAAGCATGCCAGTGTTGGTGTGGTCATTAAAGATTCCCGACATAGAGTTGTTATAAACTGGGAGCATATCTTGGCATTGCTTTGATGAATAACATGGCAAAATACAAGGAATCATGGGACTGAATGTAGCCTGACATGGTGGTATATGTTGATTATTGGTAAAGGGTGACTCACATCTAGTAATCAATCAATTGAATGGGACCTATAATATGAGGGATCTGTAATATCCCCATTACTTAGTTTATTTTAATGTGCGTATAAATTCCAAAGAAAATTGATTCATGTTGCACATTTTTAAAAAGTAACTCTAATTATGAAACTGACTCTCATTGAGTTATTATATGCCAGTTCATGGAAGAAAGACTTGGGAGACCCTCCCAAGATTACCTTATTAAGACTATGTTTGTAGTATAGAATATCAAAAACAACTAGCCTAGTGGATAGTCACTTGGCAGTTAAGTGCACTTGGATGATGACAATGCTGGGATGGGTGACCTCCTGATAAGATTTTCCTACAAGTTAGTGGGAGCTTCTCATGTGCAGCCAATGGCGCCAACGAAGCATTTGTAGCTCATTGCCAAGTATGACAAGGCTAAGATGCCAAGGTCTATGCCTTGGTCGTCACCTTAGTCGTGCACCTTGGAGTGACACCCACGCGGCGCCTAGTGCGTCCTTGCCCACATATTCGTCAATTTTTATCTTTGCGCTACAAAAATGGAGCCCCTCCCTAATGTCGTCAAAAATGCTAATTGAAAGTGCTCTATCTTTGTCATCGATGACATCATTAAAAATGCTAAAAAGCAGGTGCCCTCTCCTTACTATATAAACAAGGGTGCTATTGACGCGACAAAGCTCTACTGCAATCAGCCAAGCCTCTCTCTCTCTCTCTCTCTCTCTCTCTCTCTCTCTCTCTCTCTCTCTCTCTCTCTCTCTCTCTCTCTCTCTCTCTCTCTCTCTCTCTCTCTCTCTCTCTCTCTCTCTCTCTCTCTCTCTCTCTCTCTCTCCACTCTTACGTGCAAGTGCTCCCCCAAACCCATCAAACTTCTTCCATGGCTCTCGTAAGAGACGTCGAGATGCTGAGTGAGGTCATGCTCAGATAGCTCCCCAACACGACAAAAGTGGTCACCGTTGATCTACTATGAGGGAACTCAATGCGATGTTGAAGCACAAGCAGAGGTTAACCCCAAACCCATTCAAATTGAAGAACTAGCCATCCCACAACAAATCGAGGTTGCAGCCATGACTTGTAATCACAATGGATGGCCCAATGGAGATAATCAAGTTTTGTGCATTAAAAAGGATTTCTTTTTAAGCTATTAATTCTAAAATTTCCTAATGAGGGATAAGTTAGTTTGTTACATTAATACTATGTGGAGTGTGAAAAAACTCACCTACAGGTGAGGGTCCTATGCTCCTAAGGGAGATAGGTGTTTTTACTTTTTTATCACTCGAGCACCTAAGAGGGCAAAAGGGCCGAGTGCTAAGTGCCCATGTTATGTAGGATAGCTCCGCTCAAGGAAGCTTAGAGGGGCTCTGAGCCAGTAAATTCCCGGTTGACCACGGATGGAGTGCGATCACATACAACCCAATCCCGAGGGATTGGAAGGTCCTATCCTAGGCTAGACGGTACCTTTCTGTAGAAAGACGGCTTTGTATCACTTTGTAGAGTGATGGTGAAATAAAGTATCTAATTTTTTAATTGTTTGTTATGTGCTAAAGATTGAGTTTAACGAGCCTAGTTTAATGGAGTAATAAAAAGAAGCTGATTTTATATGTCCAAATAGTGTGGTAGTATGCTTTGCTAATTAGAAAACTAAGCAAACCCATCAAGGAAAGTGGGAGGCTTTGATCCTGACGATTGGACACCTGTGGTTGGATGGACCCGATAAGTCGGGTAACTTTCCAACACTATATAGAGCTAAATAAATCGCGACCCTCCTAATACCGATAGGATTAGTTACCAAGTTTAACACCGTTTTAGGGGGACCGAAGCTGAGATTTTACATTGTGGGTAGGGGGATCAAGTTACACTCTCCCTTATCTCTCACTCTCTTTGAACCAAGTGTAGTGTTAACCTCACTCTTGCCTTTAATTGATTACAAAGTAGTCTTTTGTAGGTGGGTGTTAGATTGCTGTTAGGGGTGATTTGCCCATGCTTCCCTTGTGAAGTAGAACTAAGATTCCCATGTTCAACTAGGTCCAAGGTTTCCCATGGGGAGACAGGATGGTGGTGTGCATGGATATGAATTTTAGTCAACTACTAAGAGGACTCCTCCAGGTCTATTGGAGGAGGCACCTCATACGTGGTATTAGAGCTTAGGTTTCAAAAGAGCCTAGTTTTCAAATAAGCTTTTAGTGTAAGGTTTAGTAGTCAATGTATAAAAGGAATTAATAAAATAATCACACTTGTTTGAAGAAAAATGTTGTTAACTATCTTGCACTAACACTAGCATATAGATTGTGCCCACATGAACTTATCGATGAGGAAGCTATACGTTTGCAGGATATTTTTCCCATCATGTATCAAGTAGCCTTAGGGTTGAATAATTTCTCATATCGCAAGGCTATATTTGAGATAATGGAAATTATCTTTATTCCTCCAATTATATTGCAATCTCATCCTAACTCATGGTACATGAGAGACTTCTTGCCAAGGAATAGGTCACATATGGAGATATATTTAGGGCATAACGTTACTCTTCATTATGAACTATGGAGGTTTCGATGGGCTAAACAACTAAAGATAGTTAAGATATACCTTTTGTTCAGTGCTTTTGTTGAATGTTTAATAGATATTGGGAATGAGCCTGTACCTAAAACCTTGTGGGTATATTGGAAAGTGCTACAAATTGTACCACTCGAGAGAGTTGTTGTAGTACCAAGAAGGCCTTATTTTGGTACGAGATGTTTTGGTTATCCCCAGAAACCACCATATTATGTTGTTTGCCATGTACATGAGAATCCTTCAAGATATAAGAGTATAGAGCTTGATACTTTTCATGAGGAAAGGATCCATGAGATGGTGTATTGGTAGATCATAAATATGATCAATATATCTTTGTAAATAATTTTCATAAATATAAAGTCTCGATTTTTTTTAAAGAGCATGAGTTATGAGCTTATGATGATAATTGAGTTGCTTTGACAGATAAATGATAAAGTACACTTTATGTGATTGATTTTTGAGATAATGTATTCCACTGTCTGTCAATCCTTGAACATTGAGTTTCGAGAATCCATGATGACAATTCTTGAGAATATGACAGACCCTCATTACACCTGAATCCGATGGGGTTGATTTAGAAGAATGCCATGGAGAATATCTCGAAACTTTTTCATGATCAACCCTAATCATACAGGGAATCTCAAGATCGATCCCAAGAGAATTCAATGGCTTGAAGAACTAAAACTAGTTTGATGCTTCTTATTTGAAGGGCAGAGGGTTAATGATACTATGACAATTAATGGGGAGATAATGACCCTACATCATTGGGCGTATGAACAAGTCATTCAAATTATACCTCATGACCGTATAATAGTCCACAGGAGACATGCTCAAAATGGTTATTCTATCAGAGGATACCCTCCTTTACTCTCAGTTTATAGAGCCTTAGAGATAGATAAGAAACCCCCTTACTTTGAAAATGTACCATTACATGAAGTTCATGACTAATCTCCATTATATTTCTCTTTTGATAAATAAATATTACCTTAATTTCTATAGTTGACTAAGAGAGAGTATGTACTTTAACTCTTGGAAAATCAAATCTAATACTCAGCTTGTGTGATAATCAAAATTGCCAATTAGTGCGAATTAATGAAACATACAAGGAACTCCAAGAGAAGAAGTTTCTTCTCAAGCAAACACCACCACCTAGGTTTAGTGGTGAAGGACCCAAGATGGAGCAAGATGCAAAAGCGTGGATTGAGGCTTTGGACGACTATTTCCTAGCCACTGAAACTACTACCGCAAGTCAGTCCATGACTACTCGTCTTCATCTTACTGGTGAAGCTAAGCTTTGTTGGAAACAGTTTTACTGAGATAAAGGGGAAACAGAAGCTTCCCAAACTTGGGAGGAGATCAAAGAAGCTATGAAATGACATTATCTTCCCCCATCTTTTGAATCAATCAAGATTAATGAATTCTACAACTTACAACAATTAAGTCTGGCCTTGGAAGGATACTATTCTAAGTTTGTGAGCCTGCGCAAATATACAACCCCAAATGACGTCTCAACAGATTGCAAGGTTCTGCCAAGGACTAAATCCACCTTTGGGCACTCGCCTTGAATCAATGAGACCAACGACTCTTGAAGATGCTCTTATGTGAGCAAAACCTATGGCCTAGGAAATCTCTCAAAATGCCCAAAGGAACCATCCAATAAACAACTATGGAAGGGGCTACCCAAACCGTGGTGTCAACATGGCCAATGTTAGATGGAATGGTAGAGCCAATGCAATCACCCAAGGACCAAATGGAATAGGAATCAGACACTGCTACCAGTGCGGAAGAATTGGAGACCTACGTGCAAATTGTCCTAACCGTCCTCAAAATCCTAGCCCAAACCAGGTTAGTGGAAGAGGCCGAGGGAACAGCAACAACAACCTAGGCCATGGATGTGGAAGAACAGCTAGTGCCCGAGTAAATACCATGATTGGACAACCCGAGGAATGCACGTTAGGTGAAGAAATTGAAAGATGACCCATTCATGCTGCTGTGGAAAGAAAAGGAGTGGACCACCAATGTTTAATTATTCAATCTCCAGCTACTTACAAGGGTATCTCATTTATAATCTTAACTGATTGCAGTAGCATGCATTCCTTTCTTGCACCCAAGACAGTTAAAAGATTGCATTTAGAATCCAAGGGAACAAGGAAAATGATAGTAGAATTGGCTAGTGGGAAGGAAATCGCCTCAACCAAAACTATAAGGAAACTTCAATTTGAGTTAGACAGCCATATAACTAAAGCAGAATTTCGAACCCTACCACTAGGATGCTACGATTGCATTTTGGGAATGGATTTTCTCAAGAAGAACAAAGCCCACATTCTATGTGCTGAAGAGGAAATAATCTTTCAAGACTTGGAAAGAGAAACCATAAAGGCATATGGGAAAGCTGGAAGAACAAGAGTCCAACTAGCCAAGGCAAGTCAACTCAGGAAGGGATTGATGAAAGGTCAACCAATCGACATGATCCGATTGAATAAGGTCAAAAAGAATAATGAAGGCACTCTACCTTCCTGAATTAACAACTTCGAGGATGTCTTTCTAGAAGAACTAACTCAATTGCCTCCAAATCGTGAGATTGATCATCATGAAATAAATTGAATCATGGAGCTGAGCCACTGTCAAAATGACCATTAAAAATGTCTATTCCTAAAGCTATTGTGCTTAAGGAACAACTAAGGAAACTAATAGAGCAAGGATTTATCCGCCCAAGTAACTCATCTTGGGGAACGCCTGTCCTCTTCTAGAAAGAGAAGGATGGAACACTTAGACTCTGCATTGACTTCAGTGGACTAAATCAGGTTACGGTCAAAAACAAGTACCCCATACCCAAGATAGATGGACTTTAGATCACCTACACGGAGCCAAGGTTTTTTCCAAGATTGATGATCTTCGGATACTATCAAATTTGAATCAAGGAACAAGATATCCCAAAGATTGCCTTCAGCAGTAGGTATGGTCATTATGAATTTTTAGTCATGCCATTTGGATTGACTGATGCCCTAGCTACATTCAATCGTCCAATGCAAGACATCTTTTGAACATATCTAGATGATTTTGTGCTAGTACTCTTTGACGATATACTAGTATAATCCAAATCAATAGAGGAACATGAAGGTCACTTAAAGATCTCCCTAGTAACACTCCGTGAAAATCAACTCTATGCCAAGATGAGTAAATGCATATTTCTCACTGACAGGATTGAATATCGTGGATACATTGTTTCCACTAATGGAATCTCTATAGACCCTACCAAAGTGAAAGATATCCTAGAATGACCAATAACTAAGACAGTAAAAGAAATCCAAGGATTTTTGGGACTAACAGGATGGTACCGAATCTTCATCAAGGATTATTCCCTCATTGTTGTACCCTTGATAAATCTTTTGAAGAAAAGTACAGTAATCATTTGGACCAATTAGCATCAAGAAAGCTTTGATAACCTTAAAGAAGTTGTAACCACTACACCTGTATTAAAACTCCCTCACTTCAGTCAACCATTTGAGGTGATCAATGATGCAAGTGGACTTGCGATCGGTGGGGTGCTAGTACAAGAAGGAAGACCAATGGTCTATACTTCCAGAAAATTGAAACCCTACAAGTCCAACTATGCCACTCATGACCTTGAGTTACTCGCAGTAATCCATAACTTGAAACTATGGAGACACTATCTATTGGGAAGGGAATTCACTTTAGTGGACAGATCATAAAAGTCTTAAGTGGATATTCACCCAAGCTGACCTAAACATGAGGCAAAGAAGATGGAAAGAAATACTGCAAGAATTTGATTTTAAAATCAAATATCGTCCACAGAAGGACAATGTTGTTGCAGATGCCTTAAGCCAAAAAGCCTTTCTTAATAGCATTGTAGAAGTTCAAAGCTTAAGAATCGTATCCATACCTAATAATTTTGTACTTGAGCTTGTACGCCAAGCTGTTTGAGGAGTATGAAGGAGATTGCTGTTAGGGGTGATTTGTCCACGCTTCCCCTGTTAAGTAGAACTGAGATTCCCATGTTCAACTAAGTCCAAGGTTCCCCATGGGAAAACGTGATGGTGATGTGCATGGATATGAATTTCAGTTGACTACTAAGAGGACTCCTCCGGATCTGTTCGAGGAGGCACCTCATAGGATCCTATTCTGCAGATGTACCACTATGCAGCCTTGGATATGATGTAGCTTTTTGAGGTAGTGACTTTCAAACTTATTCCCCAAAAGTGGAATGGCTTTGCAGATTCCCTAGCCAATTATGCTTTTGTTGAGGATATCTTTTTCAATTGTGTTCCTGGGAAATTCTTGCAATTTCCTCTTAATATCAACTCATGCCTACTTTGGGGATTTGTCGCTATTATGCCCTATTTTGGCCATCACTAGTTAGTATGGATTATGAGTCATGTGGCGGTTTATCACCTTCCTCTATTCTGTCATGGTGGACGTATAGGATTGTTTATTATCATATTTGTCGGACAACCCATGCTATTTATGCAAGGGGTAGCTAATAATCTGATGCACTTAGTGTAGGGATAGAGGAGCCCTCAACCACGGTCGATCTTATGCTTCAGTAGAGTTATGTTGGGACCAAGGGTTTGTTTCCACAATACACTGTGAATGGTTGTTTCATGAATTATTTTGTTAGGCCAAGAGGGCCAATGATTCTATACTGAAGTGCTATATTTCATTAGGCCAAGAGGGCCATGTGTTTATCTAGTGGGGGTGCACTTAATGGTTATGTTTTAGTGATGTGCTATATAGATTCAGTGGAACCTAGGGAAGCCTCTTATTGTGCAGAAGCTTCTTGTGGCAAAGTCTAGGTGATATTTTTTCTTTACAAGTACTTTCTCTCTATATTATATGTGTTTATGTACTTATGGGAGATTTTTCTTTTGTTGGGGACCAAAAATCAAGGCATGAAGTCCTAGGGTTAGGTTAGGTGTGTCTGAGAGAAGTCTAAGTAGTTGTCCGCCTCCTGTGAAGATACTGACAGGCATTCTAAGAACTATTTTAGAAGGTAGTCCTAGTGACCCTATTCTGCTAGCTTGCTAGGTAGTTGTTTCTAGGAGCTTTCATTAGTAGTGAGGTAGTTAGAGAGGCTTGTCAAAATTAAAAGAGAGAAAATTGCATCTGGGATTGCAACTTGGAAGTGCAAGCATTTTTCAAAGGCATGATATGCACTAACTTCGTAAACAAATGGATAATTGTGTTTAAAATTTCCAAATGTATTTAACTTGACTACGTGTATTAAAGACATGCTTAAATGCGTTCTTTCCTTGCGAAATCAATTTCTAAGAACCTGGGCATTGAGGTTCGGGGCATTATCCACACGCGAACTCGGAGTAGAAGCTCCCGCGTGTGCGCCTCTCGCCATTTTCTTGGGAGCCATTGACGAGTCAAATCCCAGTTCAGCAACTTCCTCCTGGGCCCTTTACGCGTTACGAATCCCTCTCCGACTGAGTATTTCTCCTCTGCGCAAGACACATCCTTTACAGAATGTGGGTTTTAAGAAAAACCCGTAATGCACCGGAGAACAGGCTTTATGGAAGCTTAAAATTAGAAGCTTCCAAAGAAGCTTCTAAGCTTCTGTCCTCTATCAGAATTGTGGAGAAAAAAAGAACATGATGATGGGGAGGATGGAGAGGATGAGGACGAAGAAGATGAGGGTGATGATTATAATGATGATGGCGATGGGATGGGGCAGGCGGCAGCAGCACGACAGCATGGCCGCTCTCCATGGCAACAGGGCGGCGATGGCGGGCAGCTCAGGAGCTCCACATTCCTCTCTCTCTTCTCCCATCCCTCAAGCTTGGGGAGGGGGTGGTTTTATAGGGCTGGGCTCCCTCTCCCCCTGCCATGCATCGACTGAGGGGGGGAGGAGATTATTAAAAAAAATTGTCAAATTTTTAACCATTATCCCCTTTTTCCCTCTAGAAGAGGTGTTCTCATGCGGGCTTGCGGTCTTCAAGCCACGGCCTCTTATGCATGTCAGGAAGCTGGAATTTATCAATGCGGGCGGAGGGAACACTTAGCCACCAGCATTAATCGACGCGGAAGATTATTTTGAACTGCTTTTGCGCGAGATGTGCGGGGTTTTTAAGGTTGATTAATATTTCAGGCGGAAATATTACAGTTACCAAATAGCTTACAAATTTTTTGTCATAAAACTAACGTTACATGTTTAAAGTAAGTAAACCTTCAAAAGGGTCCAATAATAGAGTCAACTCTATGTTTGAATGTAATTTTGCAGTTTATTTAAGGCTCGGGGGGGGCAACCTATAAGAAAATATCTATATAATGTGCATTCAAAGGATATTAAGAAATACCCTTTCTTTACATGCTATAAGGCCTTAAAATGATCCATTTTACTTTATTAAACTTATGAATTTTTAAAAAATTATAATTAAAAAACCTATTTTGTAAATATAATCTTGAAAATTTTATTAAATATAATACCATTTCTTTGAACTCACGTGGTATCTTACATGTTCTATAAGGTGGACACCCCCCTCCCCTAGGATTTAAGGGTCCAATAATAGAGTTAACTCTACCTTTGAATGTAATGGTATAGTTTATCCAATGTCGATGTGAGGGAATTGACCTAGATCATGAAACACAAGTTTATATTTTCAAGGTTTCTAGTAGGGAATTACGTATCTTCTAAGATTTTCGTGAAGTAGCCTTTTGTGTTGATGATAATTTAGTATTGATTTTGAGGCACCTTTCCTCTCTTATCTCCATTCTAATCGACTATCACGTGCCTTCTAAGGGTCCTATAATAGAGTAAACTCTATGTTTGAATGTAACCTTATAGTCCATCCAATGCGGATGTAAGGGAATTAAAGATCATAAAATATAAGTTTATATTTTCAAGGTTTCAAGTAGGGAATTATTGCCTCCCAAGATTGTCATGAAGTATCTTTTTATGTTGAGGATAATTTAGTACAAATTTTGGGGCACCTTTCCCTCTTATATTTATTCTCATCGACTATCACACATGCATGTACATTTCTACATCTTCACATGTAATCCTCTTATGCACATATAATCTCTCTTAGTGCATCATTGTTTGAAGATAAGGGCCTTGACACCATCATAAGAATACTACTTTCCAATGAAGTATGGATAAGTACTTGATAACCTTTTGATGGTAACATGTGAAGAAGGTTCAGTATTAGCTAGTAGGATTTTTAAACATGCAAAAAAAGAAAACTTGAAATGAATACATGAAGGTAAACACAAGTCAATGCATGAATACAAAAAGAAATTGACTTGAATACAAAAAGAAATTTAAGATGAGGTTAACTATGATAAATTTGCATAGAGATAAGGGAATTGAAGTCCAACATGATTTCTTCATGTGCCTGCCAAGGAGCCTCCTTGTAAATTGAATGATAATTTAGTTCATACACATTAGATTCTCTTCACACATACTCTTGACAAATATGTAGCCTCAAATATGAAATTTTGATGTGCACACAGTTATGTTTTTCATAATCAAGAGGCTAATTCATGAAACCAAGAGACTCACACTTGGCCTATTTGGATTATTTTGCATTAGGGCATAAAGAGTAATATTTTTAGGGACACTGTGAATATTGGCTTATTTAGAACAAGACACCAAGAAACTAATCTATACAAAGGCATATATATGTATGAATAAGGTATGAACATAGTTAGATATCCAAACTTATCCATTCAAATCGCGAGATAATTAGAGACACTTTCTAAAAATCTTCCATAGGGATATGATGTTGGGGGGTAAAGGCACCTCCCCCTAGCCACCTGTGTATTACTACACTGCAGTACCCACCATTGCACAATGCAAGTGTCGGGCGCCCATCACCATCACTTTATTCTTTATTCTTTTAGTGACAGCTTGAATAAAGGAAGGCCTGGTCACACATTGTGACTATTGGAGTTCCCATTTATCGTCTCTCTCTTTCTTGCTCTTGCTCTCCTGTCATAGCTCTCCAAGTGCAAGCTTCGATCCTTTCGCCTTTCAGCTGGTATTAGAGCTTAGATTCATGACTACTCGAGCTTGATTCGTGACTCCTTTAGCTTCCTATTGATTACCTACACTCACTGGGTCTCCTTCCCGGCAGCCATAGCCAACTCTCTCGAGCTCTTGTCACTCCATGGCTTCCCGAGCACCTTCTCGACCCCTTTGGGCACCCTCAAGGCATTGCATCAGAGGTATTTCTTCATTTTCTTAAGGGTTTCATTGAGTTCACAGGTCTACAGGTCTGAGAAGAGAAAGGGGGCAGCACCATTGAAGCTCTCATGCTTCATATCTCATCATAGACCTCTTGTGGCTACTTGAGGCTTCTTATGTGCCTCCCTTGATACTTGATAAAGCCCTTGAGCACCCTGAATCACACCATTTACATTAGTAGTAGACTCCAGCAGCTCACGTGAACAGCACCTGTTGTAGGCAAAAGTGGACATCAGCTCCCTAAATCAAATGATGGTCATGCCTTGCTCATAGATCATTGTGGCACACTTGGCAATGATGGTTGATGTCTTCCAATGCTAGAGCTTGATTTGAGGCATTGTTTGTGAGCTCCTCCTTGATTGTGTATACAACAGACCTGCTATTTATGTATGTCATAGACCTTTACATGAAGATTGGAGCTCATCTACACTTCACTTGATGCATGTATGCTATGCGATTGATGCCTATTGGTTAGTGGATGTAATGCTAGTGCTTTGTCATGACTTTGGCCTGATCTAAGGGCTTCAAATACTCATTTCTGAGTAGTAAATCACTGCTGTAATAGAATGGGCTAAAGCTCATCTACTTATGTTTGCTCATGCCCATTGGAAACGGAACATGTCTTGGATGTATACAATGATGTAGTGACACTCGGGGATCGACATAGAGCTTGGATTTGCTCTCGGATCATTGGTTGAGCTTGAGCTCACTTTGCATAGCATTTGGATCTCCATCTTTGATGTACTTATGGCATGTACTTTGCTTATGTCTAACCGATCTTGACATCCTTGGCCTACGCCACTACTACATGCCTGTTACATTGTCTGGAGTTGGATGCTACTAAGCCTTGCCTTGGCTTGACATTTGATCATTTGGAGCTTACTTTGGCTATTTCTTGGCTTGCTAGAGTTACACTTTGGATGTACTTGATGTCTATGGATGCTACATGGTCTATATGCTCATGATGTCTTATTGATGCTTGATCTTGGATCTTCTATCACTAGTGCTATCATATGCCCTTGTTGATCTTCTATGCTTGATATTTACGGGTTTTGTGCCAATGGGAGCATCTTTAGATGCTTGATAGACATTGAGCAGGCGGTTTATGCTACTTGAGCATTTGGATACTTGAGATTGGGACTCTCACTTGGATGTTTCATGGTTGATATGTCATGGTTCGCATACATTAACTTGGGCTATTTTGGGCTTTGCACTCCGTGAGCCCACACCTATTTGTGTCAAGTCTTTCCAATGTTGTATACACTTTTCCCTATTACACAGGGGGTGTGTCGGCTTACTAACAGATTCATTTGACGTGCTTGAGTGTTTGCTTGATGTCAGTATGACTGTCACATGCTAATTTAATATTGCTTGATGTTGGTTATGCTTTGAAAGTCAATGGTTGACTTGGTGCATTCATTTTGCATATAGTTTGCTCTCATTGTACCTAGTTGTAATTTATTACAGCAAGTAGTTATGCATGGACTATGATGTATTTTTCATGTTGAATCATTCTGAATTTTTTGTATTCTTGATGGTATTTGGCGGGCAACATCATTAGCTATCAGTTCGTGGTCATTTTGCCTTGGTTTTGGTGGTATTTTGGCTATTTACAGTAGAAAACAAGAAGTAGTTTTTGAACTGTCTACAGTATTTTGAACTGCATTATGGCATCTTCTTCCATTGATAGTGCTATCTTCAACATCATTAAGCTTGATGGTACGAATTATGCCTATTGGAAGAGCCAAGTTTGGTAGGTATTGGTGCAGAAATCGCAGATAAAGCCACTAAGGTTGAGTGGAGAGTAGCCTGAAACTATGAGGAATGATGAATGGATGGAGCTTGATGAGTTATGCAAGTCCACCCTCATCTTATCTCTCACTTAACATGTACATTACAATGTGATTGAGGAGGCACAGAGTGCTTGGCAGCTTTGGAATAAAATCAAGAACCTCTATGACAAGAAAAGTCCAGCAAGTCAAATGTATTGGCTGAAGCAGCTTATGGACCTGTAGATGAAGGAGAATGTGACAATGTTTGCTCATTTGAGCCAATTTCATGCTATTCTCAAGAACTTGACTTCTCAAGGCATTACTTTCAATAATGAGGTTACTCCATTGTTTTTGCTTGGGACTCTAAGAAAGTCATGGGATGTATTCTGCACCGCCTTATGTGATTTTGCTACTACTTTGAACTTGTCTGATGATGTAGAGAGTGCTCTTCTACTAGAAGAGACCAACTGTAAGAATTTGGATGCCTCTCGTGTATTGCATGCTTTGACTGTTAGAGGCAGAGATGGTAATGGAAAGAATGACCGTGGGAATGGTCGTGTCCGAGACTCACAGAAGTTTAGGTCTAAGTCGCGTAATAAGTCACACAGCAAGTCTCATGGGAGAAATGCTAATGTGACATGTCATCATTGTTGCAAGAAGGGTCATATATGCCCACTGTGTCATGAGTTGTGCAATGATAAGTGCAAAGAGAAGGGGAAAGACAAAGTACAGGAAAAGTCCTCTGACTGTAGCATTGTGCAATGAGAAGCGCAAAGAGAAGGAGAAAGATAAAGTATAGGAAAAGTCCTCTGATTGCAGCATTGTGACTGCGAAATCCAATGTGAAAATTGAGATAAATGTCATGCAAACTGAGGACTCGGATGGGGAGTACATACTTGCAGCTAGTTCTTGTGATGCTACAGAGTTGATCGAGGCTCACTCTATATATGTGCAGTGTTGGCTTTTGGATTCCAGTGCATCATTTTATGTTACACCATGCCGTGAGTGGTTCCACTCCTACTGCATTGTCTTTGGTTCCGTTCGTTTGGGTGATAATAGGTCACTTGCTATTGTTGGCAGTGGGGATATACTGCTATATTTCTCTATTGGTAGTACTTTTTTGTTACAAGATGTATGTCATGTACCATGCTTATACGGAGTCTTATGTCTGCAGGGGCAGCTTGATGATGCTAGGTTTCATGTTTCATTTGGGGATTCTGCTTGGAAAATCATGTGTGGCAGACTTGTGCTTGCTAGAGGTGCCAAGGCTGGTAGCCTCTATCCTCTTGTAGTTGATGGATTCTCTGTCCATCCCACATGTATCTCTTTGGCATGCTCGTTTGGGCCATATGTCCTTGAAGAGAATGAAAATGCTTTTTGGTTTGTAGTACTTACCGCCCCTTGACTGTACATGTTTTGATTCATGTGAGCATTGTCTTTATGGCAAATAGACTAGGAATACGCATAAGAAGTCTGGTAGGACACGCATGAGTGAGCCCTTAGCATTGGTACATTCAGATGTCTGTGGACCCATGCCTTGTGAGTCTATGGGTGGTGCAAAATATTTTGTCACATTCATTGATGTTTTTTCACGAAAAGTGTGGGCTTATCCCATTAATCTAAAGTCAGTTGTCTTTGTTGTGTTTCAGAGATGGCTTGCATTGGTTGAGAACCGGACTGGGCATAGGCTCAAATGCCTTAGGGCTGACAATGGGGGAGAATACATGTCACATGCCTTTGAGAAGTTATTTGATGAGAGGGGTATTAAGCATCAGTTGATTGCCCCCTACACCCCACCCTAGAATGGTCTGGTTGAGTAGATGAATAGAACCATCCAAGAGCATGTACGTAGTATGCTTAGCCATGCAGGCCTCCCACAGAGGTTTTGGGATGAGACATTCAATCAATATAGCTATGCATATCATAAATAGATTACCTTCCAATGGTTTGGATTTCCAGGTTGCAAAGGAGGTATGGATTGAAAAACCTCCGTCTTATGCACATCTACATGTCTTTGGATGTGAGGCAATCTACCATGTGCCCAAGGACAAGCATAGTAAGATGGATCCTAAGAGTTTCAAATGTATTTTCCTTGGCTATGGAGATGCAGGAAAGATGGGTTACCGCCCGCCTCTGGGATCTGTAGGTGCGAAAAGTCATCCATAGTCATGATGTAATCTTCCATGAAGACCAGATGCATAGGCAGCCTAAGAAGGTGGTAGAGATACACAGGGTTATATTCCAGGAGGAGCCATGTGCTCCAGTACAGCCTACATAGCCAGTTGGATGACCTACAACAGCAGTTGGTACACATGGCCAAGGTATTGGACAGGTAGTTGGACAAGTAGCAAAGCTTGCAGTGAGACAATCTACTAGAGATAGACGTCTGCTTGATAGATTTGAGCCCTTGATGCATTATGTCTGGTTATAGATGCAGGAGAGCCTCTCACCTATGATGAGGCTATGTGAAAGGGTGACAATCACTCTTGGGAGAGGACTATGCAGCCTAAGATGGACTCCCTACATAAGAATATAACTTGGGATTTGATTGCATTGCCTAAGGGCAAGAAGGCTTTGCCATGCAAATGGGTGTACAAGGTGAAAAGTACCCCTGAAAACCCCAAGACGGCCTATAAGGCAAGACTTGTTGCTAAGGGTTTTAAACAGGAGCATGGAGTTGACTTTGATGAAATCTTTTCTCTTGTGGTCAAGATGACCACCCTACACTTAGTTTTGGCCTTAGTCATGAAGCTTGACTTGGATTTATACTAGATGGATGTCAAGACTGCATTCTTGCATGGGGATTTGCATGATGAGATTTACATGGAGCAGCCTAAGGGCTTTGCAGAACCTGTCAGAAGCACCTAGTGTGCAAGTTGAAGAAAAGTCTTTATGGCTTCAAGCAAGCACCTAGGGAGTGGTATCATAATTTTGATTCCTTTATGCAATCACAGGGCTAGTAGGAGTGCTATGGATCGGTGCCTTTACAGAAGAAAGCTCGTGATGGCTCATTGCTTATTTTGGTACTTTATGTGGATGACATGTTGATAGAAAGGAAAGCTCATGATGAGCTGGACACTCTTAAATATCACCTGAAGAAGAGCTTTGAGATGAAGGATTTGGGACAAGCCTCTCACATTCTTGGTATGCGCATTAAGCACGATAGGCATCAGGGACTACTCTACCTCTCACAAAGGGAGTACATTCATAAAGTCCTTGAGCATGTCTGCATGTAGGACGTGAAGCCTATTGGTTGTCAATTACCTTCTTAGGTGAAGGTCTCAAAGGCCGATTGTCCATAGATAGATGAGCAGAGGGCCCAGATGGCCAAGATCCCTTATGCATCAGCCTGGGCAGTTTGATGTATGCCATGATAGCCACTCGTCCAGATATTGCCTTTGCACTTGGTATTATGGCACGCTATATGGATACCCCTAGCAAGAAGCATTGGGATGCCGTAAAGGGTATCATGAGATACCTGAAGGGAACATTAGATATGTGTATTTGCTATGGCATCTAGGATACAGGAGTTGTGGGGTACATAGACTGCGATTATGCAGGACATGCAAATAGTAGAAAGTCCACTTCTAGCTATGTATTCACCTATGCTGGAGGTGCTATCTCTTGGATATCTAGGGTTCAGAAGGGTACGGCTCTATCTACCGCTGAAGCCAAGTATGTTGTAGCCACCGAGACCTGCAAGGATGCCATTTGGTTCATGACCTTGGGATTGATGCTATACCTATGCTGAATTCAGATTCTATGAGTGCTTTTCAGCTAGCCAAGAATTCGGTCCTCCATGCAAAGACGAAACGCATTGAGGTGAGGTATCACTTCATATGTGGGGTCATGGAGGATAGGTCTGTTGACATTATCAAGATCTCCACTAACAAAAATCCTACAGATCTCCTCATGAAAAGCCTCACTACTAAGCGCTGCCTTCCTCAAGAGATTGATGGGCGTTGCATGAGATGACATTTTTCCTCACCATGTTGTACATGTGCACATTGTACTGTCTTTTCTTTTTTCTTTTCACTCCTCATTGGGGCACATTCGCCTTTAAGTGGAAGGTTGTTGGGGGTAAAGGCTCCTCTGCCTAGCCACCTGTGTATTACTACACTAATAGTGCCTACCACTGCACACTACAGGTGGTGGGTGCTCGTCACCGCCACTTTATTCTTTATTATTTTAGTGATAGTTTGAATAAAGGAAGGCTTGGTCACACATTGTGACTATTGGAGTTCCCATTTCTCGTCTCTCTCTTTCTTGCTCTTGCTCTCCGGCCATAGCTCTCCAAGTGCAAGCTTCAATCCTTCTTACCTTTCATATGGTACATGAGAGCACATCTTGTTACCATGAGTAGAGCCATTCATGCCTCCATTGAGGCCACTTCTCCAACCAAGTATTGTTACATTTTCCTTGTAGATGCCAACATTGTTCCCTTGATACCCTTCTCAAAATTTGAGAGGTCTTCATTTCATATTGATAGCACACAAAACATTCTCATCCCATCTAAATTTGAGAATGATGCTCCAAAATAATTCTTTGGTCCTAACAGACATGTGAAAACTCATTTACCATCATTATTCACCTAACTTTTATTAGGCACTCCACACTTGAATGGCTATAGATGAAAGTCATCAAGCTTGATTTGATTGACAACATCTAGCCTATGAAATCTCCCAAGACATTTGTTTATGGAGTAGAAGAATTAAGGGCTCCTCCCCCCCCCCCCCTCGCTCTCTCTCTCTCTCTCTCTCTCTCTCTCTCTCTCTCTCTCTCTCTCTCTCTCTCTCTCTCTCTCTCTCTCTCTCTCTCTCTCTCTCTCTCTCTCTCTCTCTCTCTCTCTCTCTCTCTCTCTCTCTCTCTCTCTCTCTCTCTCTCTCTCTCTCTCTCTCTCTCTCTCTCTCTCTCTCTCTCTCTCTCTCTCTCTCTCTCTCTCTCTCTCTCTCTCTCAACATTGCCATCATAACCATAGACTTAGTTACCAGTTTTAATGTGAGTCAAGGCCTTTATTGTGTAAGCATATTTTCTAAGGAGAGACTCAAACAAAGTCCTTGAGGCAAGTTATAATTTGCAATGCATTTTACTATTTTGTAAGAAAAAATCCTAGAAAACTACATAAAACAATGTGAAGTTGTGAGAAATATTGATACACATTATGAAATGAAATCCCTATATGTCAACAAGGTGGTGTATATCACAAGGGGCCCTACCAAAGTAAAAATGGATGCTAGGTTGGAGTTACTAAGCCATTGAGTTTATGATGAGATTGATCATAGAGAAAAACAATTGCAAAATCTCTCTCTCTTTGTATCTCTCATAGATGAAATAATATAGCTTCAAAGAAAAAATAAAAAAGCCTAAGAATTGTGATTAAGAAATTAATCGAATTATGTCATGACCCACGACCCCTTTGGCCTCACATTTGGTTGTAAGGTGCTAGACCACATGTCTATATGAAATTTATTTTATGTTGCATTCTTTCATACCCTTTGATGAGTCAATTAGGCCCTCTTCTAGGTGTAGAGTGTGTATTAAAGTTATTTTGTTAAGGTATTTTGTCTAGATCTTGATTTGGATCCCACTCCATGGGAATTTGTGGATAGATAATCGGTGCTTCATGAAGCCTCTACAATCGATGCTTGCTTCAACATGGTGTGTGAGCCATTGTCTCACCATTCTAGTGACAATGAGCAGGGCTCTTGAGAGATTGTTTCTTTCACAATAGTTTGTAGACTATTGACTTTCTAATGATTTTTTTATACAATATCACCATGCTAGTAATCATGAGTAGGGCTCATCAAAAATTATTTCTTTCACACTAGTTTGTGACTATGACTTTCTAATGATTGTGGTCGTGGACATTAGAATGCTTGTCTTATCGAGATAATTGTTTTTTGGATAAAATAACAAAAATGATTGTGGTTTTAAAATTGTGTGTCTTTTATAGTGACAATCTCTTGATGGTCTCTTTTTGTTGAGAAGTTATATGTAGAAAATTTGTGCCCATCCCCAATTGCAATTACACCCATACCCACTTAGCCAAAGAACAAGCTTCTAGAGCTACACCAAAAATGCACACAAACACTATTTTAGAGAGCACAACTAATGCATCAACTCCAAAAGTACACAACATGTTCTATTCATAGACCAAAACCTCTAATAAGCTTGAAGCCCAAGTTGATCAAAAGCTTACTTTCAAAAATGGGAATGAGATGGCTCAAAAGGAAACTTTGCCTTTGACTAAATGCTTAAAGGAACTTGATGATACATGTACTAGTAATATGGGAGGAATAACAACATATCTATAGCCATCATCCATTTAATTTTTAGGAGCTCTTGAAGCTCACCTCTAAAGGTATAGCCAAAAGTCTCAAGTTCATTCCATCTTTACATACAAGACTTTGCCAAAGATCGTGGAGGAGGTAGAAGATCTCAAACCAAAATCAAAATGATGACATTCATATGGCAATGTTATGCCATCTGAGCCTTAATCTCCCAAATTTGAAGTTGTTTAGTGAAAAAATGAGCTATAAATACTTTTGAATGTGATATAATGTACATGGCTCCTTATTCCCTACAAGCATTAGCAACAATATGCAACTTCCCACCAAATGAAATAAATTGCAACAACATCATTTACTTGACAAACTTCTAACAAAGGAAGAGTTTCATATTGCTGGTCAAGACAAGATGACATGATTGAAGATGTACTTGTCTATATCTCATTCTTTGCCTACACTCCACACATCCTTGACATATATGCATCTCTCCAATGCAACACCAACTTCTACAAATGGCTTGTTCGATGGTTAAGTGAGTATCATACTATAATGCTCCAAAGTTTTGTAAAACATAAACACCCATTATGTTCTCTTTATAAGCATCATGGTATAATCTAAAAATCATTGCACACAAGAAAATTGCATATTTAACACCCATGGTATCCCACAACACTAGGAAGCATCACACATTTGTTGAATCGGGGTATACATTAGGATTATTCTAAAGGGACTAGAGAATTTTTGTAGATTTTGTATACACATTTTTTTAAGCTATGAATGATGTGCAAATAAACACCTTTAAGCGAGATTTTTTGTGCTTATTGTGCATATGGTAGGACAAGGGAAGATTGTGAAAGAAACCAAGAGTGTATCTTAGCTTGCATTCACAAGTCTCAACATAAATATGGATGAGAACCCCAAATCATGAAGTAGGAGGATTTAAAGTCTTTCCTAATTACAAAACCTAAATGATATGGTGTATGGAAACCCAAATATCGAAACACTCTTTAAAGAGTGAAATCTCTACCACTATGTACAGCTTTTGGGAGGCAATATTGATGTTTGAAGGTGTAAGTCGTAAAATATTTTCCACAATTGATTTAAACCAATATTATGATTGAGAAATGGTGCTTACAAGTACTCATCCCAAGTTTATTCTTACAAGTCAGCTTTTGATGAGCTTAGTTATGTCCACCAAGTGTGTTTAGGCTTGAGATGGAGCTTCTAGATTTGCAATGACTGTTAGAGATAGTTGATTAGTTATGAGAATCACTGTTAGTGACTTCTAGAATGATTAAAGTGGAACTAAATAATTTTTTTGTCCACAGCTGACTAGTAAAGAAGAAATTTTGGGAAACCCTTTTAGGGTTAGACAACCCACTTGGGGGGACTAAGAAACCCCATGGAAGCTTGAGGGATTGATCCATCCATAGAACACAACAACACAATGAACTGTATGCTGCCAAATCTATGCCTTTTTTTATGATTTCTTCAATGCCAGCCTCTTAGCTGCCCACCAATGTTGGGCTTTGAAGCACTAAGATGCTACATCATGAGCAAAAGAAGAAGTCTCTAGAAGAACTCTTGGGCTGAAGTGGCTTCCTTTTCCCTCACCAAGACCTCCACTAACTGTTAGTCTAGATTGGCTATGGAGGTTAAGAGGTATGGTTGAGAATGAGCTTCTCATGTGCACTTAGGTTAAGATGGAGTTGAAGGGAGCTTGTCAGATCAGAGCTAGCTTTGATATCATGTTGGAAAATCATAGTGAGAGCATAAAGCTATGTGCACAAGAGGGAGAAGAGAGCTCGAGTACAATAACAAGATCTTGCTTATTCAATTGCTCAAGCTATAACTTGTACACTCTCTTTACACTTGAGAGTGACCTCCATGCTATTTATATAGCCTCACTATGGGCTAGGGTTAGGGTTTCCCTTGACCTTCAATTCATTCACACCTCACCTTTCCTCATGCACCCTTGCTTACTCAGGGTTACCATATACTTCCAATAGGTTCAATGTCCCCTCACTCTTGGATGACATCATGTCTTATCTTTGTGAGCTATTGATTTGAGCTGATGCCCTGAATGTTGTGGTTGAACTAGAGTACAACCCTAACTTCTATGACTAGTGGACTCTAGAAGCCTCTTTTGTTATACATATTTTTTAATAACAAATTCCATTATACATAACAATAATACTACCAAAACATCAAACTATCTGCACACACTATGACCTACTCTCCCAAGTTGGGAAGCTTACTTTTGTTCTGCAGGAGAGAGGAGGGCCAAGACCAAATAACCAGGATTGAGAGACCAACTCCTAAGATGGGAATGTTATGCCTTCAAAGATCTTTGACGGTCTAAGAGAAACCAAGAAATTGAGAATTAGGCCACAAACAAGTAACCACTAAAACTATGATGTAAAGATAAAAAGATGGATAAGGCTTGGGATTCTAGGTTGTGAAGTTCTAGTTTTTCAACTTTGGTAAGAAAAATAAAGGATTTGCAATTCAAAATTTTCATAGAAAAGGCTCACAAAAATTATTTGTTTCTTGTGTGCATATGGCAACCACACAAGCACCATTCCTCTCAGCCATATCACAATTCATACCTATCAGAGATCCATTAGAACAAGGACAAGTTGGTTTCTCTTCCCAACACAAAAAGGAATTAAATTGGGGGACAAGCATGTGGGGAATGGGCAACCTCTAGTTTGCAACCTTGAGAATTTGGTTGAGAAATACCAGACTAGTAGGGTAGTCAACTATAGCCTTGTTCACTACACCAAAGCCATATCAACCAACATGCACTTTCTATTTGCACTTGATTGATCCAAAACTATAGCCACCAAACTGAATAGGTTTACATACAACCTAAAAACTGATGGGACTATAGCAAACAAGAAGTCAACATTGAATTCATCTAGAATGAAGGAGTTCTCCGAAGAGAAATTCTAGAAGAAGAGGTGAGAATGACATCATAGCTATTTTATCATCTCTTTTTCCTACAACAAATCCTTGACCAACCAACCAGAATACCTAAATGGCTCTTGGAGAATATACTAGTAGAAAACCTAGTTAAGTAGTACTTAAATATTTTATGGTTGGAACATGTCACTCAATCCTTGGCCAAGGTACAAATGTTCATTCCAAAGGACCCTAAAGTAAAGCTTAATTTGTACGGAGTCTAGGTACAACATTATCAACTATGGCATCATACTCATTCACATCATTGGTGTCATTGTAGGAGTGTCCCTGCACGAGATCTTGCCACAGCTCACATAGAAAAGAGCTAAAGAGAAGAGATAGGGAATTGAGCCCCAGTGATGACACAAGTAAGAAAAATGAGAAGTAGAGAGAAAAGGAAGAACTAATCTCATCCTCAGAGGAGGCTAATGAAGGAGACACTAAACAAGAGTGGTTGATTGTTTGTGTTGCTAAGAAGAGGTCAAAGAAGGAATGGAGGAAATTAGAGGCCAGGATGAAGCATCACAAGAATAGTACAAAAATGACATTATAGCATTTGTGGAAGAGTCGATGCACAACAAGGATGAGACTATCACACAACAAGTAGCAAATCTCATAGTGCAAAGGGAGAAAGCAGCTCTGGTAGGGGGAAGGAGAAGATGAGAACCAAGCATTGATTTAGCAACCCTTCTAGAGTTGATGGCTCAAATGTGAACCATGTAGGCATAGATAAGTGAGTTGGCAAAAGTAAGATCCACACTTGAAGCCACCATCACTAATCCATAAGAGAGCCCTTTCCCAATAGATACATTGAAAAATGCTCAAGAAACTTCCAAGGGGTAGAGCATGGTAGGAAGAATAGGAACCTTTGAGTAGCTATGTGCGAAGAGCTTAAAGAAGACAAGGCAAATACACTCAAGGCCAACCAAGAGCTCCAAGGTAGGTTGGAAAGGAAACAAGGTGAATACAAAAACTTTTTGATAGAATCTAAAAAGTAGGTTGAGGACCTCTACTACTTGACAGAAAAAGAAACACAAAGTCTCTATGAGACCACTTTGATGAAGCTCTCCAATGACCTAGGAATAGCCTTGAATATTGAAGGTTAGCACAGAGTCTAGTTGGAGACTTGCAAATTGGTCATGGTTAAGCAATAAGAGCTACTCGAGGAAGCTACAGTGTTAGTTCACATGTTTCAATTTGAATATCAAATTAATGTAAACTTGACTAATATTTCTCTCTAACACCTTGAAAAGCATGGAAAAGATTTAAGGGATCAATTTAATGGTGGATGGGCCAACCAAGGAAAAGTAGATCTAACAATTGATGCAGAAGGGATATGATGATTTTGAACTCAAGGTAGTAGGTCTTAGATAATCCAATACATCCTAGCCAACCTCTCCCATCACCTTAGAGCAACCCATGTTCATGTGGCCCCCTATGGATATGCCAGAGCTACTAGATTTTGACATAGGGGAGTCATAGAAGAACACCCAACATATGAAGAGTAAGAGCCATAGAAAAAAGAGACTTATATGGTTATGATTTATACTTTAACAACTCATTCATATAGAGAGTAATAGAGTATTCCATTCTCCCTGAGCTTCTACCATAGGAAGAGGAAGAGAACCTAGAGGAGATAGTACCACCAAGAGAAGTAGGAGACCAGCCCTTTTGTCAAGTTTGATTTCAAATTCAATGAGGAGAGTATGTTTAGAAAGTCACTTCAATTATGCACAGTATGGTTGCTCACATGAATAGTTGAAAACATTGCTATGAAATGGCTAGAATCTTTAGATGTCAAAGCTTATCAAAAGTCATGCAGAGTCCAAGGAAGCAAGGGAAGATACTTGAAATTCAAGCCTAGGGAAGTGTTACCAGGACCACCTGAATGGACCTACCCCATTTTGGAAGGCAAAAAGAGGGCATGGAAATCCTTCATCTACTATGGAAGAAAGAGAGGATAGATCCACTCTTCTGTCCCTACCCAAGAAGGCATGGCCAAGAGTATCAAGAAAAAAAGCATGGTAAATTTTCCAAAGATCCCCAACATCAAAGCGACCCAAGTCAGCAAGACCTATCTTTTCGATCGATTGACCTGGTCCCTTCCTTTGTTCATTTTGCAAGAGAATCTACTAATTGCCCAAACCCTTCCTTCATCACCACTTGCAACTATCTTTGACTCCTCAACAAGCTCTTACAATAACTAGTAACACCTTACAAAGATGGGTTGCCTCCACTCTTTTTTTAAGAGAAAGCCTATTTGTGCAGGGTGCACAAGCACAAGTTGAATTGTGATAAACAAAACCTTGCTTTTGCTAAATAATAAAATAACCATAAAAAATAAAAAATAAGGACGAGAACAAGGATACTGAAAGGAACCAAGGAAAAAAGAATAATGAACAGATAGGAATACCTAGGACTTTAAGTTCATGACATAGGTGCATGTCCTTGTGGAGTGGTTGTGGCCTTCCAAATCCCACATCAAGTAGAGAACCTTTTCCTAGCAAATCTACAGACATTGAAAACACCCATATTAACTTTATCAACCAAGTTATCCAATTAGTCTAGCTAGAGGCAAGATAAACTAGGCAAACAACACTAAGGTCAATGGAGAGAATTGAGGGATTGGAAGACACCTCAAATGACTTCCATGCCATAATCACTAGCTTCTAACAAGTTGTGAAATTTGACATCTTAAGCATGATACTGGAGGCCATGGAAAGGAAGCTCCAAGTATTGCAAGGTTAGGGGACAAACACCTTCATTTGACCATTGGATCTCAACAATGATACTAGATATCAACTTGTGATCATGCAAGTGAAATGCAAAGTATATGTAGAATGTTCTTGAATGTAGGAGCAATAGGCTTATCACAAGATTCCCTCTTGGATTTTGTGCAATGATGCTCATTTGATCATTCTAATATGCAGGTAGGGACCCACCACATCCCACCAACCATCCTTATTTGAATAGGAGACACTCTAGGCACTATTAGAGACCGTGCAAAAATTCCCTTAGATGCAAAACAACTAGATAAGTACCAAGTCAGCAATGGCCCCTACAGCTTTATTAAACAAATTGAGCAAGTCTATAAATAACCTTCTTGGTGATGCCATGCAAGTGTAAGCTTTTAGACTTTGCTTAGGAGAAAAGGGGCAAACCTAATTTATTAGTCTAGGTGCCATTGAAAATGTTTTTTTTATATAGTTAAGGATCTGATCCTCATCAAGCACTTTGCCAAACTCAGTAATGGGGATGGCCTCATTATTTAGATCATGAAATTTTTTTAGTCAAAAGATAGAAGCATGAGAAGTCATGTCTCTAAGATCTAAAGTCTATACAAACAGATCCCTACCACACAGAGAGACCCACTGCCAAGGCGATCACGAAAAAGCCTTCATTAAGGGAACAATGATGAAAGTATCTATGAATATATTAGGGATAAAATACCACAAGGATCTCATCAGGATATACCTACATGACAAAGATACACAAAAATAAAGGAAACCTAAGACTTAACAACCAATGTTAGGAAACAACAGTAAGAACTACTCAAGATGGTAAAATAACTCAAAATTTCTAGGCTGTCCCACTAGAATGTGCAATGCATTCACTATGGTAGGGATGGCCTTCCTTTAGAATGTTCCTAACCACCTCGATCATACACTAACCATGGATGGTTCAATCAGAAAGCTACATATTGCAAACCCCCATGTAGGCTCCTTGGCCCTAACTTTGCGTAACTCTAGTTTATAACATTACTTTAATCATGGCCTAAATTATGCTAGGAAACCCCCACTTTCCCCACAACTAGCATTGTTAGCCCCTCATTGACCACTCCATGAGCTAGAATTATCCCCTCTAGGATCCCTAGATCCCCATGTCAATTGCACATACTCGCCTATTGATGCTTCTATCCACTTCATTGAGGAACCAAATGGAGGACAAGGAAAACATATTATGAGAATGAAGGACATCCAATTATCATGGACTACTGCCTTGTATTCATTATGATATTGGAACAAGGCTATGAGTGAGGCATGCCTACAAATAGAAATCTCATTGTCTATTAGAACTATGGGTGACTATGACACATTTCTTTGGGGTATCCATAGAAATAAGAGTAGTCTAAGGAGAGGTGCCCAATTTAGTAGCTAGCTACAATCAATAAGGTCAAGGAGTACATAAAGATGACTCAAGATGAGTCACAAATCGAATAGGCCAATGAGATCTTAAGCATTCCAAGCATGTCGCGCATGTTATGGGAACATTAGACGATGCTCAAGAGACTAGACTAGATGCAAGATTTGTTACAAGAATTCTGAATACAAGATAATTCCATGTAGGGGCACAATGTACAATGATAACTTAACAAGATACGTAAAATCCCACAACCCAGGGCTGTAGGTATAAACAATAGGTTTTGATAGGATATGAAGGATCCCACAACTCAGGACCATAGGTATGGATACAAGATATCCGAATTACAAGATCTCCCTCACGAAAAGGATGAACAAGATACAAGATAGTACTATAGAAAAGGTCTCGTACTACAGGATTACAAGGTGACAAGACAATCCCAAGACTAACATTGGTAAGATGACTGAGGAGCTCTATGGCGAGCCCCTCTTATAGGTGTTGGAGGGCAGCTAAAGATATTCTAGAATGTTCCATGATGACATCATTGATGATGATGATGATGATGACATGGCATACCTTTTAGAAGGTTCTATGATGACATGGCAAGGGTGGGTTCATATGGTTGGCTCAAGGATGTCTTATTAAGGGTGTATCGGCATGATGTGTGGATTCGTATGGCATGAGCAAGAATTAATCCATACACTTGATCATAGGATGTTCGTGACATCACCCCCTCTAGTGAAACGAGTTCCATGAGGAGCGACTTGGTGGTTTGGTCCAAGTTTCATTGGATTCCTCTTGTGAAATTCTTTAACTTTGAGAGGTGCTCTTTGGAGATATTCTGCAGGTTTCCAAGTGTGATCATTGATGCCATATCCTTTCTAGTGAACAAGGTATTCTAATCGACCTTAGGAGATCCTCGAGTCTAACACATGCTCGATTTCAAATTCTTCGTGATCTTCAATCTAGATAGGTGGTGGGAGATTAGATCTCTCCCCCCTTAATGGTGAGCTATGATATGGCTCAAACAAGAAAACATGGAAGGCTGGGTGGATCTTCATGGTGCTGGGGAGTTGGAGTTGGTAAGCAATTGGATTGATTTGGGCTACGATAGTGAATGGCCCAAATCTCTAGTGGTCTAGCTTGGTGGAGGGTCTTGTGGTCAGGAGGTTATGCTTGAGTAACCATATTTTATCATTGACTTTGTACGCTGGTTGTTGGAGACGATGCTAGTTTGCATAGTGCATGTATTGAACTGAGCCTTTTGGATTTTTTACTTGAGTTTTTGGTTTATATCTACTAGGTGTTGAGCTTAATCTTGGGCGGCTGGGTTCTTTACTTGATTGGAGAGATGTACATTCGTCCTTGGATGCTGGCCATAGTTTGCAAACGTAGATGCATGGATACTATTATTATAAGAAAACTCCATAAAGGGCAAGAGCTCAAACTAATCATTCTGATGGTAGTTGATGGTGTAGTAGAGATATTTTTCCAAGACTTGATTTACCTATTATGTTTGGTGACCATCAGTCTATTTTGGATTATTGGTTGTGGACAACTTATCATGGACTCCAAGGAGGTTGCAAAGGCTCTTCTAGAAAGTAAATATGAATTGGGGACCCCAATCGCTTATGATGCGATCAAGGAGTCCATGTAATCTGAAAATCTATTTGAAGAAGAGTCTAGCGGTAGTTGCACATGTGATGGTCTTGGTGGTAGGGATGAAATGTACCATTATTGTAACCCTATCTATCACAACAAGAATAGAGTCATATTTGTTTGATTTGGGAAGATTTGTTATGAAATCCATGGACAGAGAAGACTAGGGTCATGCTGGAATGGACAAGGGTTGTAGGAGGCCATGTGGTTTGTGATGAGGTACCTTGGCCCTATTGCAGGTGTTATGGCTTTTCCAGCTTGCTGAAACACTTTATATTGCATTTCCTATTTTTAAGGCTACTGCCATACCCTTTCTTGATGTAGGAAATTAGGTTGCTGGTGTAGGAACTCAAGTTGCAAAAATTCAGGTTGTTGCAATCCTTATTGAAATTCTGCCATTACCAGCAAACCTGAACAATCCTGAGTTGCTGAAATCTGCTGTAAACTTGAAATTTTTAGCAAACCTGAAAAACAATATTGTAGGTAAAGAACTTGAACACTTTTTGATGGAGAAGACCACAATATACTTTTGAGATTGCCATCTAACTCATCCAATATCCTTGTAGCCATGCTCAAAAACCGATTAATATGACCCATATCAATCATTCCTTTTGTAGCATCAACTGCATAGATATCAACTACTGTAGGTACTTGCATGATTCTACTCACTTCAACTTCATCTCCAAATTTATTAGAATACTCAAAAACTTCAAAAATATTAGACTGAACTGAGATATCAACAACCTGATCATTCACATCTACATTGTTCATTATAGACTGAGATGCTTCCATATCTTGATTTGGAGATTTTGATTGATGCTTAGGATAAACTTGCATAGATCCAAAATTCTAAAATAATTCATCCAATTCAGTCCCTAAACTTCCCTGAAATTCAAACAACTCCTGCTCAACCAAAAAGTCTTCAAGATGTTGTCCTGAATCATCATAAATTGTAGAAAGAGCAATTTGCGGTGTAGAAACTTCATTTTCAACCAGGTTGGGCTGCTCCTGATACCTCTAAATCATGACATCCACATACATTCCAAACATGGGCACTATGGATAAATTATCCTGAAGAAAAAAATCCTTCTCATAAATACTCATTGTAATAGCCTTGCCTTCTTCCTGCTCATTTAGGTTAACCTTCCAAACTTCATCTTCAACTACTCTTATCGATCCTCTCATAGTGTGCTCATACCTCTGCTCAACTTGAAGAATGACCTTCTATCCTTCCTCCTCCTGCATATCAGAGTTATCCATCTGCTTAGAATCTGTAGAATGCTGATTTTTAGGTTTCCTATTGAGTTTATTTTCAGGATAACCGGTTATTAAGTCCTAAATGAATTTATTCATTTCATTCCCTAACCTGTCCTGAAATTGAGACTGCTCCTGATCTTCAAGAAAACTGCCTGACTGTTGTCCTAACAGACTTTGGACTACAAAATGAACAGTTTGTTGTTCCAAAGCTGCATTTCCTTCAATTATGGGAAAACCTTGATTCTCTTGAATGATGCCCTCAACATCTATCTCCAAGATAGGGACTACAGAAAGATTTGCTTGCATGCATAATTCTTCCTCGTCTTCTTCCACTTCATCAATCATATTAATTGTTCATGCATATAGATCCTCAAGAATAACACATTGACTCGGAATACAGGAATAATCCAACTGAGTATGCAAGTTAGCAATTTCATTATCTTTCAACAAAGCAACTTTCTCAAGAGCATCAATAACCTCTAATCAATGAGAAACTTGCAAATCCATTGCATTCTTGACATGAGAAACCTCCTGTTGATGCAATGCTTTCTCTGCCTAAAACCAATGAATAATAGACGAAGCTTCAACTGCTGCAATTTTTGTTGCATTCCTCTCCTTTTCCAACTCAGAAGAAATCCATTGAATCATCTTAGTTGAAGATTGAGTCATAGGACCTAACTCATGCAAATCTTCATGAAAACCACATGAATGGACTGATTTCTCCAATTCCTGACTTTCAGCCCTGTTGTAAATCTGTATCTTGCTGAAAACAGTTCATTTGCTATCCTAAAATTGGCTGAAAATTGATCTGCTGTTGTCCTGAAAACTGCTCATATAGACAATTAACTTGAGAGTTTACAGCAGTAGTAACTTGCTGAATTTCTTCACGCTGAATAGTGATATGACCTAGAATAGTATTCATCATGCTGTAAATATATGTATCCTGCAAAAATACATCCTGAAATGATAAATTTTGTACTACAGGTAGTGGCATTTCAAGTATTTCTAAGCCTCTTCAATGAAATTTGACTCCTTGGCTGCCTAATCTTCCTCAAAACCAATAAGAGAACCAAGAAAATCATCCATCATAGCATCCTCATTGAGAAAAACATTAGCCTCATGCTTGTCATCCATGACAACAACGTCTTCTTGAATATGTAACTGATCTTCTTGATCAGTAGATTGATCAACTTCCTCGATGATAACTTCATCACTTCTTTCTTCTTCAGGAAAGCTAATTCGAGATTGATTATGGCAGTATGCTAAAGACCAAAATATGGAAAATACCTTCAAATGTCAATGCAAGGTGTGTGATGCTCCACTCTCCCACTGGTAAGCTCCTGTGTTGGGTTTAGGGCACTGAAGGATCTGTGGCTGCTTTGGATCTTGTCCTCTCTGACTCCCTCAACCTCAATCTATGGCAAAACCATAGGTAAAGGATAGCAATCATCACCATCACTTGAACTTCAATTTTGGTCTGAATCCAATGCATCATAATACTTTTCCTTGAGCTTCTCAACTGCTCTAAGCAATCTCTGAACCTGCTTCAAACTTGAGCAAGACTTAACCTTTTGGCCTTCATGGTCATAATGCCATTCATAAGCATCATCAAGTACAGTCTCAAAAGAAGTCAGCTTTTCCCATGCTCTATCCAGAAGTCTTTGGGACACATGTTCGGAGGCTCGCATCTTTGGGACACGTGTTTGGAGGCTCGCATCTGGGGCCCTGAATTTGGAGATTAAGGGCCCCAGCCCAGATTTAGGGACCCAGACACGAGCCAATTTTCATAGGTAAAATTTCACGTTAATCGGATCACTAGTCATATTTTTCCAAAGCTTAGATACATTAATTCAAGTTTAAAGGTTTTTAGAAAGTTTTGCTATAAGTTTGAAGTTTCACCTCATTTTACACATTTCACTTTTGAGTTTTGAGTTTTCTCTCCTAGAAGACATGGCAAGTGGCCCGGAGACACCCCCCCTAGAAATCGTATGCACATGCCACCTCCCCTAGCTCCACCACCATCATCACCACCACCACTATCACGCTAGCACTGCAAGCGTTGATGGAAGCCAGGAACAGTGGCTCTTCGTGAGATTCCCCATTACTAGAAGACCAAACACCTCCTAATACCAAAGGCTCCATCCCAGAAGCTAGTGCATGAGATTATGGATGGCATACTCATTAACAATAGCAGGAGGCACTTCCTAGATGGAACATGCTTGCAACAACCAGATCGCTAAACTACCCAAGCCCTTCTTGCCCTATAGGAAGCTATTGAAGCTTACGTCATCAACTTGTTCAGAGACTCGGTCTATGCAGCAGTACATGCAAGGAGAGTCACCATCACTGATAGCGATTTGCAAATAGTGAGGTTATTTTGACAATGGAAGGATAGTCCTCGCTGAGATCAACAATGATAGGGGTGTACTACCAAAACATATACGGAATGTAGCTTCCAAAGAGATTTTGTAAAACCCCAGTTGTAATGGATCCATGTAAAATGTTATGAATATGAATACAAATTTTTTGGTGCGTCTTATTTTTATTTATTCAATTGTTATTTGTTTTATTTATGTCTTTGAGTTATCATTACATGCGTTCAAATGAATACTGTAACGTGCCCGATCCTCAATTCGCGGGTCACGTCTTAGCAGTCCATCAAGAGATATATCTAGAAGATGGCGCCCAACACTCCCAAGGAATGACACGGGGTTTGCCAACTAGGGTCTCTCGAGTCTGCCCCACAATGAAACTTATCCGCCTGTTCCCACTAGGATCGACCTGAAGTCCAACTTTTCCTAACATTTCTCGTTAACATTTCCTTTGAGGAAAGCTCTCGGCTAATCGAGACAACCCTTCCGTAGGATAGACACATTGGTCACATCCACCACGCTTCCCTCAAGGGTTGTTTTAGTTATCTAATTACCCACCACATTATGTTTGACATATAAAAGCAGCTTCCTTAATTAACCCGTTAATCACAGGTTCTTTTACGTAATTTGGGGCACTGACACGAAGACAAGATAAAACAAGATCAAACACTTCCTTAACTTATCCTCAAATTAATGTTTGTCTCCTGCCAATATAGGAGAATTAAGTGTTCCTTTCTGCCTCCGCACAAAAATCCGAATCCCAGTAATAAAACCCGAAGGTTTATCCTACCAAGATTCTGCCTTGTAACTAGTATCAAGGCCTCGAGATCCCATCTCGAGTCACGTAGAATACTTGTGTAGGGCCCGGAGACATTGGGATTTACGGCCAAAGCCCCCACTGGCACCCAGGCATCCTCTTATGCCAAGTAATTTCCACGGAGAGACCTCTCGTGGCGGGTTCGGTCCACATTCTCGGCCGGATTCACAACCCCCTTGGTTAGGGTTTGGCAGTTTGCGGGGAGTAGCTAGCGCCATCCTTCCTTAATTATCCCTTTAGGAAATCAACCACAGCTGAAGCACCCAGCTTAAAAACAATCACTAGGGAAAACATCTCTTTTGCTTCCATGGCAATCAGTCATCTCAAACCCAGCCATGCAATCATCAAACACACCCCACTTGGGTTAACATCCAAAAGCACATTAACAAACAGTTGAATGCACAACCTCTTGCTTCAAGGCATTGCAATCCCCATTGCATGCACAATCAGAATTTAACTTGGATGTATCAAAACACTTGCTCAAGGGATTTACAACCTTTTCAAACAACCAAGCATAACTTGGGTCAACAATCCATTTAGGGTTAGGTCACCAACTTCAATTAAGCTAGGAGCGTATCCATTTGAGATAGTCCACAGCATGATCAAAAAAACAATTCGGAGGCAATTACACTTATTCCTAATGCATCGGATCCCATGAGGGTCTAGGTTTCTATCCATCGGAAACTATCATTTCATGTGTTTCTTTTAGTCATGATCACGAAGCATGAATTCTAAATGACTATTCATGCACTGAATTGGTTTAAAGGCTATTATTTTATGTGAAATAATGCGAAAACCTTATCATTTTATGTGTGTAAAAGCTACCATTTCATGCGTCCGAACTCCATACCCTACCACTTCACGCATGCAACCAAGCGCTTAAAGTAAACAAAAAATCCTACGACTCATCCTTGTTCCATGCACATATCTAATCCTTTTATTACTTCCACGAGAAATAAATTAACTATAACGCTTAAAGAACTTGAGTTTGATTCGTGTTCGTAGGGGCACTTATTGCATTGGTCGCTCCGCTCGCCTCTCCCGCATTACTCGTACCAACAGTAGCTTTGGCACCTACACTTCTCGCGATTTTCTTCTTGGGAGCCATTTCTACTCGGAGTCTGGATAGTTTGGGCCTTAGCGGCCTTCAAGCTGACCGGTTCGAGAGGGAAAGGTCGCGGCCCTAGGATCCTTTGCTGATGAGGGGGTGGCTTGAGTGTGGCTCCTCAAACCGTCTTCACTCTCCAACTCTCTTCCCCTCTCTTCCTCCTTCTCTCTCTCTCTCTCTCTTCTTCCTCTTCAATTCTCCTTCTTTCTCTCTGTCCCTCCTTCCTCTTCTTCTTCTTCTTCTCCCTTCTCTCCTTCCCTTCCTCTCTTCTCTCTCTCCTTCTCTTCTTCTTTCCCTCTTCTCTCTCTTCCCTCTTCTCTTCCTCTCCTTCTTCTCCTCCTTCTCTCTCCCTCTTCTCTCTCTTCTTTTTCTCCCTTCTCTCTCTCCCCTCTTTCTCTCCTTCCCTACCTCTCTTCTCTCTCTCCTTCTCTTCTTCTCTCCCTCTCTTCTTCCTTTCCTTCTTCTTTTTTTTCCTCCTCTTCTCCTTCCTTCTCTCTCCTCCTCTTCTTCTCTCCCTCTACTTCACCTTCTTTTTCTCCTCTCTCTCCCTCTTCCTTCTTCTCCTTCTCCTCTTCTTCTTCTTCTCCTTCTCTTCTTCTCTCCCTCTCCTCCTTCTACCTCCTCTTCTTCTTCTCCTTCCCACTCTCTCTCCTTCTCTTCATCTTTCCCTCTTCTCTCTCTCCCCTCTTCTCCTCCTCTCCTTCTTCTCCTCCTCTCTCTCCCTCTTCTCTCTCTTCTTTTTCTCCCTTACTCTTCTTCTTCTCCCTTCCTCTTCTTCTTCTCCTCTCTCTCCCTCTTCCTTCTTCTCCTTCTCTTCTTCTTCTTCTTCTCCTTCTCTTCTTCTCTCCCTCTCCTCCTTCTACTTCTTCTCTTCCTTCCCACTCTATTTCCTTCTCTTCTTCTTTTCCTCTTCTCTCTCTTCCCTCTTCTCCTCCTTCCCACTCTCTTTCCTTCTCTTCCCTCTTCTCCTCCTTCCCACTCTCTTTCCTTCTCTTCTTCTTTCCCTCTTCTCTCTCTTCCCTCCTCCTCCTTTCCACTCTCTTTCCTTCTCTTCTCTCTCTTCCCTCTTCTCCTCCTTCTCTCCTTCTCCTCCTTCTCTCTCCCTCTTCTCTCTCTTATTTTTCTCCCTTCTCTCCTTCTTCTCCTTCTCCTCTTCTTCTTCTTCTCCTTCTCTTCTTCTCTCCCTCTCCTCCTTCTACCTCTTCTTCTTCTTCCCCTTCCCACTCTCCCTCTTTCACAACGATCACAAGGGGAGGGCTGCTAATTGGACACCAGGGGGTGCATTGTACCCCCAAACAGAGGGGGGGAGATGTGCTGCAGATCCGGAGGGAGGCACTGATGCTCACGGCCAGCAAGGGGCCGCCTGCACAGAAGGTGGGGGGGCCTGTGCCTGACGAGAAGGAGGGGTGGTCTTTATAAAGGGGGGGAGTAGCTGTCCGCCGCCACCTGGGGCTGCATGCCCCCCCTTCTCCCACTTCACTCCCTCTCTCTCTCCCCGACGTACTGGGGAGAGTGAGAGGGATTTTAAAAAAAGTGAAAAAATTAAAGGGGGGGTGTTCCTATGGAGGGTTAGTATGGGGTTACGGGGGAGGGGAGGAGACATTACAAATATATGTTGCGCACGAACTCAATAAAGCACTACGTATTAAATTTAGGGTACAAATTGTGTTGCATATAAATCCGATAAATAAACGTAACATTCAAGTAAAAAACAATAATAAACGATGCATATGACAAACTACATTGCACACAAATCAAACAAATATTGGTTTTCATTACTTCAAGAGAAGATTACAAATTACATTACATTGGTGATGAGATATCATTTGGCAGCATTAGATGCTCACATGATTAGGGGCAGAAGGAAAGGTAAGTGACCATCTATGTCACATGATTGGGGGCAGAAGGAAAGAAACATGGTCTCTTTCCACCACCTTCTCCTCTCCCTCTCCCTCTCCCTCTCACTCTCACTCTCACTCTCACTCTCACTCTCACTCTCACTCTCACGGGTAGCAGGTAGGAGGAGGCAGGCAGCAGCAGGCAGGCAGCAGGCAGGTCAGTCCTCTCTTTCTCTCTCTCTCTCTCTCTCTCTAGGCGCTTTTGTTCTCTCTCTCTCTTCACGCAAGGCCAAGGTGTCGAATCCATCTGTCTCATCAAAGAGAGGCTCTCTCTCTCTCTCTCTCTCTCTCTCTCTCTCTCTCTCTCTCTCTCTCTCTCTCTCTCTCTCTCTCTCTCTCTCTCTCTCTCTCTCTCTCTCTCTCTCTCTCACGGTAGACGTCAAAGAGAGAGAAGCACGCGGATCTCTCTCTCTCTCGCTCTGATGGCAGATGTCAGAGAGAGAGAGAGAGACTGACTGTGCCTCTCTCTCTCTCTCTCTCCCTCTCTAACGATCATGGGCGTTGATGGGGGCGGAGAAAGCGGGGCAGTCAGATTTTGATTAATGGCCAGGGTGGGAAAGGACGTGCGATTCAAAAACGAGGGACGGGTGGGGTTTGCCAGCAATGCCTCATGCAGTTTAGTGGCATGTCACACAGAGAGAGAGACAGAGATAGAGACAGAGATAGAGAGGCGCAGTCAGTCTCTCTCTCTCTCTCTCTAACGTCTGCCACCATCAGAGAGAGAGAGAGAGAGAGAGAGACAAAGAGGTGCAGTTGTTTTGTCGCCACACTACCATCTTCAGGCTGACTGTCATCCATGCTGCGCATGAAGAATATCACGCCTACCATCGATCATGCAGACTCTCTCTCTCTCTCTCTCACGTCTACCATGTGAGAGAGAGGGAGAGAGGGAGAGAGGGAGAGAGGCCTGTGTGTTGAAAACCGTGCAGAGAGAGGGAGAGAGGCTCGTGCACTGCAGATGATGCGGTCGTGCAGAGAGAGGCATTGCTACCAGGTGGCAAAGGCGGAGGAGGCACGTACTGCTACTGTCGGCGCCTGGGCATGCTGGCATTGCTACGGGTAGAATACGGAGAGAGAGAGAGAGAGAGAGAGAGAGAGAGAGAGAGAGAGAGAGAAAGAGAGAGAGAAAGGTGTTAGATACGTTAGCTTATTAGATTAGTTAGATTAGTTAGTTTAATCTAGTTAGTTAGTTAGTTTAATAATTTAGTTGCTTAGTTAGTTTAGTTTAGTTAGTTACATTAGATTAGTTAGTTAGATTTGTTTACGATCGTGTTTTTTAATGTTAGTTAGTTTAGTTGGTTACATTAGATTAGTTAGTTTAGTTTAGTTTAATTTGCGATTGGTTTAATTTTGTTGTTTTGGTTTAGTAAGTTAGTAGGTTTTAATTGTTTGTGGTTAGTTGATTAGATACGTTAGTTTAGTTTAGTTAGTTTGTGGTTAGTTTTGGTTGTTTGTGTTTAGTTGATTAGATTGATAAGTTATTTTATTTAGTTATTCCAATTTTTTGTTTGATTTGATTAGTAAGTT